>NC_052612.1:9417263-9690500 GCF_016545825.1 Eucalyptus grandis
AGCTAGGTTAGTGACCCGCCGAGTGGGTTTCCAGCAGCTTCGAGCTCTCAGTTTTTGGGCCATTCCGGCCTCGAACCCGAGCCGTGCTTTGGGAGGAATCGATCCGCGCCGGTCCTCGTCGATTGATCCGAGTTGCGCGCGATTCCAAAAGATGTAATCTCACTAATCCCTGCTTAGTTTGCTAATTATGTTTACGGGTTGGTTAGATTTAATTAAATGCAATTAGGTGGTTAGATTATAATAGATTAGTATTATTAGACAATTGTGATGCATATTAGACATTTTGATTGTGTAATTAGCAAGTAGACATAGTCTACTATTTATTGAAAGTATCCGGGATTTTTCCCTACCCTTAGTGGGCTTCAATTATAAATTCGGGCATAAATTGATTTTTAGTAATTAATTATTAATTTAAAAATTAATTAATTAATTATTTATTTTTCCGGAAATTCAACCGGGATGGCCGGTGACTGGAATTTCGTACATTGTCGTGGCGTAGTTCGTTTATTTAATTGAGCTTTAAATTGTATGGAATTGATTTAAATTGTGAATTTTAGGTATGTCATTATTGAGTTGATTTGATTATTTGATTGAGAAATCGTTGGGCATTGGTTGTCGTATCGAGTGTTGGTAATCACCAAAGAAAATATGTGGGCTCGGTGAATTGGAATATCACCTGGAGAATGCACGGAGTTCGTGGTTGAATATGTCATCTTGGCGAAGAGGTCGCCTAAGAGAATGCACGTGGCTCCCAGGACTTTGAAGTCCTCCCAGAGAATGCACGTGGCTCGGTGATATGTATAGCATTGTAAAAGGCACGTGGGCTCGGTGAATTGATGCGTCACTTTGGTGAGATAGCACCTAAGAGAAGCACGTGGGCCCGGGCATCGTAAAAAGGACATGTGGCTCGATGATCTCGATGCTACTTTGGCGAACTAGTGCCTTAGAGAATGCACGTGGGTCCAGATTCGAGAATGGCATATAAAATGGCACGTGGCCTTGACTTGATGTACCACCTTGGCGAAAAGGTCGCCTTAGAGAATGCACGTGGGGGCTGGGGTTTGAGGCACGTGGCTCGTGAGACTTGGTATGTCGTCCCGGAGAATGCACGTGGCCTCGACTCTAGATATTCCACCGTGGGAATGATTTGTGTGACATGTAATCAACTGTCGATTTGTTTTGAGTAAATGGGTGCCTATTATGAATTGTACTGACTTGCAAGGGGATTTGAGGCCAAGGTAAGTCCTTCGACTCTGTGCGTGTTTAGGCAGTCTATGTATATAATGGTTTACTAATCAGGCCTTAGTGGGGTAGAACTTTCTCGAGACGTAGTCTCATCCCCGGTTGTGGACAACATTTCAACCCTCGCAGATGAACTCGAGGAGGAGGAATCCCAGAAGGAGAACACTAAGTGAAACTTGAGGAGGAGAAAGATTTTGAAGCAAAGAAGACATCCGTAAAGGATCCCGAGTACGGCCGGATGAGGATTGAGGTCCCATCCCTTTTGGGAATCCTGTTTGATGTGAATAGGAGTGAAATTAGAAAGTCGTGGAATGGTTTTGTGAAGTTCTTTTTGAGTTATGCTCTTATAAAAGTATGGTTGTGAATTTCAATATGAAAAATATGGCCTTACTTTTCTATCCCATCGATTTAACTGAGATGGGATTTATAACTACTTCAAGTATGTGCTTAATAAAAGAAAGGGTTATACATAGTCCTGGATATCGTATTATAAAATCGACCAAGTAGAAGGATGTGTGCATGCCCGAGGATCGGGCATGGCCAGGGTTGAAAGGGGAAAATGGGCTAGGCCAAACCACGAGAGGGAGGAAGAGAAAGAAAGGGGCGCTGGCCGGGCTAAAGCCAGGTCCGGGCCCGGACCTGATTTTTTTCATTTTTGTTTTTTTTGGGGGCTAATTCTAACTTTGTACACAATTAAGTCCTAAATAAAATTGTAAAATTTAGGTGTCAACACACCTACTAAAGCAATAGATAGAGGTTCACCAGATCCTCTTCTACAGTGTCTTCACTCGTAATTAAATCTTGAACCCCATCAAACGTCGTTTCAAGTTGACTTAGAGGAATTACTAACAGTAGTATTCCAACTATAATGCAATTTGGATAACAAAATCAAAGCATATACCTCATTTTCAAAATTAGTCTCAATTGAACTTAATTGACTAATAATTATATTGAATCCACTGATATGATCAAGAATCGGCGCAATTTCTCGATCATCTTTGTTAAACAGACATTACATCAAATAGACCTTGCTCATCGCAGAAGGCTTCTCATATATCCGATAAGCATCAAATTCGCAATGATCTTCTCCTTCATGATGTTAAATGTAACATTACGAGCTAACGTGAGCCATATAACACCCATTTCTTGTCTATCCAGCAATTCCCGGTCAATTTGCTTCATCATCTCTGGCCTCTCCAGATAGAGGCAAGTGCAGTTTCATTTGATAGTGATAACCTCAATTTGCATCTTTTATAAACCAAAATCCTTCCCAACAAATTTGTTGATTCTCACTTTTCTTTCTCTAGTCACCATCAATTTACTTCAACTCAGCCAAACCTTGCTCTAATACCAATTGTTAAGAAAGCAAGCAATCGAACAATAAAATAAATCAAATGCCAGATTTATGTGGTAGGACCTATTTTCACAGGAGAATAGCAACAAATTTCACTATAAATCAAGCGATACATAGAAATTACAACCACACTCAAGTCATTCAAATGCTCATGTGTGTTTTCCAAGTCTCAATTACACTCAATAACATACATAGTGTTTTGCTCAACAATTCACATCGCCGAATAATCTTTTAATCTCACGATGAAATTACACACAAATCTTGAATTTATAAGATTTGATTGACTTGAATGCTTATATCTTTTTTCGATGTAACTCACGAATAATACCCACAAAATAACCCACTGGCGCTTCAATATTTCTCCGTGCCCAAACTACGGAGCAAACCCACAAAATATATATTTATACTGAATGCGCACTCGAAAAAGTGCAACAATTGGTTAGAAGTAACCCACTGCGTACTAGATAAAGAAAACCAAATCAAAGTGGGATTCGGTCAAACCAAAGTCTAACTTGGACTTTCGTTCCTTCTGCGCGACTTCATCCTGAATCAAGAAATCACTTGCATCAATATTCGGTCAACCCAAGTTCAATTGGACATTCCACTTTCGACTTCTTTGGGCGATTGCACTAACAGGGAAATACAAAATTGTGTGCCCTCCATTTAACTTTATTTCACAACCCAAAAGAATTTATGTATTGCTGAAGACGTCCATAAAATATTCAATTCAGAATATTCTTATATCCAGAAATAACAAATAACCCTGGTAAGGTTTCATTTATTGCTTAAACTCGAGATATATTTTAACAAAATCTATCAAGGGTGATTTCGTGTTTTTTGTATAAACATAGATGTATTTAGTTATAAGAGATGCTCAATGGCTACCCTTTCCTCATGGGAAGAGGAAGGTGGGGCGTTTAATTCCCACTTTCTCAGGAGGAATAGGTGGAGGTTTAGTTTCATGTGTGAATCTCAACAAGTAGGGCAAAAGGCTAAAAGTGAGCCAAGAGTTAAAGTAGGGTGACAAAAAAATAATACTTTGGACTAAATCACATTAAAGTTGCAAAGTAAAAATAATGCAACCCAATATAAACAAGTATAATTGCCAAGTCAAGTCACCATAATGCAATTTATGCATGACTTCTAATGCACCAATAACTAACCAATCAGAGTAGTTTTAGGAACAGGTCTCATCGCCCCAGCATGCAAATGTCGTGGTTGTACACCAAGCCCATTTTTTTCTCTTTTAACATCTCAATTATTTAGTTGGAGTAGACTTGTCAAATCAGTGCATTGGATTAGTTTGAATGAGTCGCGATAGGTGTCCAACCGAAATTAATTTGTATTAAACTATAATTTTAGCAACATATACCCAACATATGCCCAATCCAATCAAAAACTCCAATTCTTAATAGCTTTTCTCCTTAAATATAGAAAATGATACCAAATAAACTAACCATTTTAAATAAAAATAAACTTGAAAAATAGCAAATAAGAAATTACTAAAATAATCCTTTAAATAACTCGCATTTTGAATGCATTAACAAAGTGACCTACACAATTTTCATAACATTTGTTGTGACCGTCCCATCATCTTTAATCATGTTGGAAGAATTTTTGAAATTAAAAAATTGAATTTGTAATAAAAAAATTGTTAGAAGATCAAAATGTTCTTCCTTCAAAAAGAAAGAACATAATAGACACATGGAAGAACCAGAATTCATCCAAACCATCTCCTATAAAATATTTCATACAACGAACCTATTAATCCATTTTGTAATATGTTGTATTCTTAAGAGAGCTAGAGGTGATTGGACCTTGCACCCGTATTCCTAATTTATTAAAAAAGAAGAGCTGATTGAGGTAACAATTACCTCTCTCTCTCTTAATCGTGTGTTGCATCATCTATTTATCTAGAGCAAGGTCTAAATTGATAGGATTTCAAGTCCGTGGACCATGGACACGATTTCACAGCTCGGTGCTTTGAACACAGATGGCCCTCAATTATCGATTTTTCTATATATGTGTTAAAGAAAACCAATTAACCATCTAAAGACAAAGCTTAGTCAATATGGTCTTCTTCATGCTCAACCAAGGGCCACAATGTATATTAACCAATCAACCAAATCCTACCTCTTGCATCTAATAACCTTGGAAGCACTTGAGTTTTTCCAAGTAGACAAAAATTGCACATTGGGCCAATAGGCTATACCCTTGTTGATTGCACCTTGAAAGGGGTGTAATTGATAAGTCAAAAGTCACCAACAATGATTTATGCCTAACTTCCAACCCACCAATAACTAGGATTGGTGAATGCTCTCTTCAATTAGGACCTTTGCAAGTCAATTTCTTTGAGTAATGTGTTGCGCCATAGAGATGAATGTACCATTAGCGAAGTTGAAAACATGGAAACTTACGGTGGCCACTCAATCTGCCAACCACTTTAAGCGATGCCCTATGAAGACATTTCAGTGGATGATGTTCAAAAGGACTATATTGCGAAACTTTTCAAATAGTTAAAATTGTCCAAAGTCCTAAACCTATTGCAGTTTTAATATTCAATATAATCCTTTAAATTGCCAATTGAGTCCTAAACTTTTCACTTGCCACCTGCAAATAGTTCATAGATCACAACAAGAAAAGCCAGGCATTGGAATTTAAAGCTACAGGGCAAAAGAAAGCCTTTGCTAGAGCGATGGTGGGGTGAGGCAATCCCAATTTTACCCTAAGGGAGAACCCTTTACCACTTGGATCGACCTTAAGGCGAAGGGCATTAGGGAATGGAAATTTCTTCCTTTTGTGATTGCAGCGGCACGAGGACTGAGAAGCATCGAAGAGAAGATGCAGAACTCGATCTTTCACAGGAATGCTTGTGCCAGAGAAGCAGGCTTCGTGACTGTAACCGGAACAACCATTCGGGTTTGGGAAGAGAGCCTTGCTGCCATCGGTATGATATTCCACGACATGTCCACACCTGGGCGACATGTTGTTTCGACAAGCTACAATTGCTTTTCCTTGAACAAACTACACCAATGTGAACGACACTAACCTTGGATGAAAGCGAGTGGAGCTTGCGAACAACGGACTTGAAGCTTGCGAACGACTTAAAGCTTGTGGACGATGAACTCGTGAAAGAAGAGAAAATGGCGAACAACAAAAGTGACAAGGATCAGGTGAGCAGCATGGCCGAGGATTGGGCGAGTGCAATATGCTTAAGCAGCCGGGGAGAGGAAGGAAGAAAATATGAATAATTGAAAATCATATTCAATTTGGAAATTTTTAAAATTTTTTACCCAATTGCGGATTTTGACCAAATTACGCCTGTTCTAGTTGCTGGAAAATGTTCATCAGTGAATATTTGGCTGACTGGGAAGTTTAAACCTTTATTTGATACGGACTTGGTCACTTGGGACCCTTATTTAAAATAAAGTCCACTTTATATTTCAAGCCTGTAATTAGAACTTTTTCGTTAAAGTTAGAACTTGAGTACGCAATTTATCTATATTGGCTCATCCAAAAGGTAACTTTCAACTCATACCAATGTACAGGAAAACAAAACATGAGAGTAGTCTATAAGATCATCCGAAGTGATGACGTACTGCATACTCATTAGAGGATAGAGGGGATTTTTAAACATGTTTTGAAGATAGTGGAATAGAGATTTTCCAAATTATCCTTTTTGTACACCCGATTCTTTCTCCTTCATAACGAGCTAAATCCCAAAAGAAAAAGAGATATAGACAGAAAAGTATCCTTTGATCTGCCATATCCATTAAAATTTTATTCCTGTAGACTCGATAGCTTTGCTGATAGTTATGGAGCCCAATCACTGGACAAGTAAGCTTGAGTGCGTGCACATAATTCTCGCGCGACAAAATGCATGGTGGGTCGCGAATCAGGACTTGTGCGCGTGCACGCTAGTGCCGTTGTGACGATGATTGCCACTTTCTTGGCTAGTTGGCCAGTCGGAGGAGGAAGACGCGGATCGAGCACATCCTTCAGCATCAAATTTGCGTCCTCCGAGATT
This sequence comes from Eucalyptus grandis, assembly GCF_016545825.1. Lineage (NCBI taxonomy): Eukaryota > Viridiplantae > Streptophyta > Magnoliopsida > Myrtales > Myrtaceae > Eucalyptus > Eucalyptus grandis. Next base: position 9,423,887 of record NC_052612.1, read on the forward strand.
GTTGATGTTTGTGTCATTAAAAGAGAAGAGAGAAGATCCCCCGGATGCTTTCCCATCATAATCTCTAGCGCCACTACTCCGAAGCTATACACATCACATTTATTCGTTACCCGCATCGTAATTGCTAACTCTATTTTCATGAAAGAACAATGCATTAATATTTTGATCAATGTCAAGTTGCACAAAAATTCCAAATTTCTTTGATATTATTAATATGAATGACTTTTCAAAATCTATACTTGCTCTTAAAAAGTCTGATGAGAATTATATGATGAATCCAAATTTGAGAACAATTCATGCTAATATGTACAAGCGAAATGCATAGTTAGCTTTGATTATATGGCTTACCCGGAGCCATGTAGCCATAAGATCCAGCCACTGTGGTCCAATTCGATGAGTCTGAATTCAAGAGTCTTGCCGTCCCAAAATCTGAGAGTCGAGGCTCGAGGTCCGACTCAAGCAAGATGTTTGTCAACGTTATGTCCCGATGGACGATAGGCGGTGAGCAATTGTGATGCAAGTAAGCAATCGCGTGAGCCACGCCTTGAACAATGTTCACCCTTGTACTCCAGTCCAGTTCAACGGCTCCCGTTCCTCCATACAAGACCTTGCCAAACTACCTCTCAACAAACCCATAGACCAAGTACATGCAACCCCTCGTGAACATGAACCCGTGGAGCTTGATCACATTGCGGTGTCGAACCTCGGTCAACACGCGGATTTCGTTCGAAACTCCGCGGTTGACTGTTGGGACATTGCTGGATTCTAGTGCGTTGAGCTTTTTAACAGCGACGATTTGGCCGCTGGCCAGTACAGCCTTATAAACGCTCCCGAACCCACCTTTTCCGATGCAGTATTCTTCGCTGAAATCATTGGTGGCCTTGGCGATGTCGCTGAATGTGAACTTCCCTAACCTTTCCCATATGATCTGCTCAAATTTCTCATGCTTTTTAAGACGCTTGATCTCTTCCTCTTTGTCAAGAAGATTTTTTCGCCACCGACGTAGCAGAATCATGGCAATTAGAATCGCCAAAAGTAGTGAGCAGCAGACGCTAACACTCACACCAACCAGAACCTTTTTTCTTTGGTTAGTTGATTTACTGCTCGTCCCACAAGGAGATAATCCGGTCACGTACCCACACAAGCCCGAATTCCCAATAAAAGCACTTCCCAGTGCTTGTTGGAAGAGGCGACCACTAGGAACTGCACCCGTTAGTTTGTTGTACGATAAGTCTATAGAGCCTAAACTGTTCATGCTGTTGAGAGCTGCAGGAATTGTACCCGAGAAGTTGTTATGCGAAAGATTGAGATTTTCCAGTTTAGTAAGCTTTGCCAAATTGGACAGAATTGATCCTGCTAGTGAATTGTGGCTCAGATCTAGGAGAATCTGTAGTGCGAACAAGTTCCCGAGCTCCGGTGGTATGACACCCGACAGATTGTTGTTGCTCAAGTTCAAGCTCAGTAAATTCTTGCAATTTGCTAGCTCGTCCGGTATGCTACCACTTATTGCATTCTTCGACAAATCAAGATAATTTAGCTTCGATAAGTTTCCTAACGAGATGGGAATATCTCCACCCAAATGATTGTTGCTCAAGTTCAGGCTCAACAACTCCCTAGATTTCCCATCTCGTCGGGAATTTTCCCGGTTAAGTCATTGCTGTAAAAAGTCACGGCACGCAACTGAGACAACTTCCCAAGCTCCGGTGGGATGCGGCCGGCAATTTTGTTCCCATTTATCTGCAAAGTCTTGAGATTTGTACACTCTCCCCATTGTGTGGTGAGATTCCCGACAAATCGGTTGTTGCTGAGGCTTATAAAAACCAGATTCGGATAAACTCCAAATGCACTCGTGACATCTGCAGTGAACTGGTTGCTGTCTAGACGGACTCTCATTAGCCGTGAACAATTCTTCAAACAGTCAGGCAGCGGCCCAGTGAAGTTGTTCCCTTGATCATGAGATATCGAAGAGCAAAGCCACTGCATAAATCTGGCGGCAGCTCTCCGGTGAAGCTGTTGTTCGCAAAGCAAACAGATTTCAGAGAAGCGCTGTACTTGCCTAAATCACGTGGTATTTCTCCCGAGAAATTGTTCGAGCACAAAGAGATCTTCCGTAAGTTAGCAAGGCGAGAGATGGTCTCGGGAATCTTTCCATAAAGCTGGTTCATGCCAAAATAGAGAGACGTCACCAACGTGAGATTCCCGACCTCCGGAGGAATATTCCCCGAGAGCGAATTATTGTACATGGAGAGGTGATTGAGCTTGGTCAGACTTCCAATTTCGGGCGGAATTTGCCCGGAGATGAAATTGCTCTGGAGCTTCAGAGAAACAAGTTCGGTCCAATTTGTGAAGAAGTCAGGCAGTAACTCACCCGACAGGCGATTATCCGAAGCTCTAAATAATGACAATCTGACTAGATTGGACAGTGAGAGAGGCAGCTCCCAGAGATCGAATTCTTGGCAAGGGCTAAGTAGGTGAGGTTAGAACAGAGCCCGAGCTCCGAAGGGATCGAAGAGGTCAACTTGTTTAGTCTCAAATCAAGCTTTTCAAGCTTTATCAATTGTCCAATGGAGCGAGGAATTGCCCCTTCGAAGAAATTGACCGCCAACTCCAAGAATCTGAGCTGGGATAGATTGCCGATCGAGGACGGTATTGGGCCCTTGAGATTGTTGTTGCTGACGTCGAAGCGGGTCAGGTTCGGGAACGAAGTGAAGTCGAGCGCATCAAGCGTGCCGTTGAGGCTTGAGCCAGAGAGGCCGATACCTGTAACCAACCCGCCCCCGTTGCAGGCAATGCCAGTCCAGTTGCAGAGATGGGGGATGTTGGTGAGGGACCATGAGCTCAGGGAAGGTGGAGGTGGAGTAGGCGAGAGGGAGTTCTTCCATTTGACAAGAGCTTGCGCCTCTGTGGTCGGTGATGGCGAGGCCTGAAATGGAAGCAAGAAGAGGAGACAGAGGAACGGGAAAAGGAAGAGGGGGCAGGTTGCAGTTGATTTTGTCATGCTTAGCAAGATGCTATTAGGCTTCATGAGAAATGAGTGAGCTGAATGAACTTTTATAGCACGAAGGGTTCTAGTTTAGACCAAAGACCACGAGAAAGTGACAAACTCTGCGGGAGTCTTAACGTGACAAACACATGTTTGACTTCTAGTCATTTCCCCAAAACGTCGCCTGAAAAATCCTACGTGTTATTTTTTTGTAGAAAAGTTTTACCTAAATCACAAAAGTAGCCTTCAGACTACTAGTACTTCTTATTAATACCCTTTGATTAATACTTCGAAAATATGATTTGAAGATTCTTGGTCAGGTGCCAAAATAATTGGAATCCATCTATACAAATATTTGCTTGTTTAATTATAATAGACAAGCATTTGTCTAGTCAAGGCCACCTCGCCTGAGCAGGTAAGTGCAACCCCTACCCTCTTTTGGGGCCTGCAAAGGTCAACGAGGCCCGATAATGGCCGATAGTGGGAAAAAGGGAAAAGAAATTGAAAGAAGAAAAAAAGGGGAAAAAAAGAATAAAGAAAGGAAGGAAAAGAGAATATAAGGAAAAAATATACGTAATTAATATAAAATTCATAAAAATATCAAAATATTATTAAAAATTGTCTATATTAGTATCGGGCTGTATGACGTAGGAGAGTCAACACCATGCCAACGATTTTAAGCCAAAATTGATCGAATATACTTAATTGGCAAAAGGTGAAAAAATTAAGAACTAAAATGGTAAAAATGTAATAAATTTAAAACTTTTTAGACAATTTTCTTGTATTCAACTCAATGTAGAGTTGCAACTAGAAACTCCTTAAATATCTGGTGCATAATTGACACGTACAATGCATATAGTGAGGTGGTGCTTGTAAAGCTGGCGGTTATTATAACTGCAAATTTGACAAGTTGTATCTTTGATTTTTTAATAGATATGAATGCAATGGTGATTTTTCTTTGTCTATGGTAGAGGATATTGTGTTTGAAAATTCTTATGTGATGGTTAAATGTGTTGGTAGAGTTGTTCCCTTGATGAGGCTCGCTTTTTTTTTTGTGAATTTTAAGCGCAACTTAAGTCTTGAAAGATGTTGTGGCAACAGAGGAGCCCATGAGGGGTTGTGCAAGAGTAGTGGTAGAATTCGAGTTCAAGTTCAAGCAAATTAGTCATAACTTAACTCAAACATCAAGCCAATATGAAGATTATTGTGAATATATCTCAAATGTGCACCAATAAAAGAAACCCAATCTAAATAGATTCTCTAAAAAAAGTTTGCTTTTATATATTCAAATATTAAGGGGCGTTAGTTTTTGCCCATCAGTGAGCAAAAGAGCTATTGGCCATAATAATTCATTGTGTCACATGCTGATAAATTACATTGTGTGAAGAATATATTCAGGCGGGTATTGGTTTTTGTCTATATGTAAGTAGAGAAACTATTGAGTGCGACAATCAATTGTTCAAGCACGCTCTTGAATTACACTGTGAAGAAATTGTAAATGTTTTGAAGACAATAAATGTTGTGATAAGATTTGTGAGTTCCTTTGTGAAATCAAGAGATTGTTCCCTAGGAGTTGTGAGGATTAAATATTATGTAACTTACTGGACATAAATAGGAGTTGTAAAACATTGAGTGTGTTTGAAAGATTCTAGTATGGTTATAATTTCCATGGTATTATTTAATCTAAAGTGGAATTTCCCTATTGTTCTCCCTACAGAATTGGTCATAGCAGTCGAACCATATAAATCCAATATCCAATTCATTTTATTGTACTATTTATTATTATGTCTGATTACATGTTTTTTGCAACACTATCTTTTAGAGGTAACGATGGATGGATTCGAGTAAACTTTTGTCATTGTCTTGGCTATTCATGTTGGGTTCATATGATTAATTTTCCCCTAAAACTCCATTTGCTTCATAAAAAACGTGTCATTTATGAAAAATGTTTCCCAATAAGTCATTTTCTTGAAAAATAATAATATTTTCACTATTTGACTGAAATTTGAAAATAAATTAGAAAATATTTTCCGTTGTTTAATATGGAAAATCTTATTTGATTTTCTTCCGCGCACTCCTTTAATAATATTTTTTCTTCTTTCTTTTTAAAATCAAATTTTTAATTACTTCCGTTTTTTATTTTTATTTTTTATTTTATTTTCCTTCTTCTTTAGTTGATTGTCGGCCATTGGCCATGTGGTTGGTCGTCCGTTGTCGCCACGGCAAGCAACTGGCCGAGGAAGAAGAAAAAAAGAAAATAATAAAATATGAGAAAAAATAAAATAAAATAAAAACTAAAAATAAAAGAAAGAAATAAAAAGAAAAAAATAATTGAAAGGATGCACGGAGGAGAACATGCTTGGTTTGGGTGAAAGGAAGAAGAGGGAAAATGATTTCTCATTTTCAAAAATGAAAATCATTTTCCCTATTTAAGAAAACCTCTTTTCCATGTGCCAGACACTAGAAAATCCAAAAAATATTTACTTGGAAGTTGTTTTTTGCGAAATGAACGGAATCTAAATACTAAAATATTTTTACTTTTATCAATTAAGAAAAAGTTATAAAATACTAACTACTGGCCAAGTATCGACTCAAGTCTACTGAAGATTGCCACCATTAAAGGGAAGCCATTTTTTTTATAAAAAGAAAAAAAGATCATTCTCTTTCTGAATTTGCTTATAAGATACCTTACGGCGTATGTGATTTAGCAGAACAAATAAAAAGAAGATTATGGTATCAATTGGAATGATAAAGTGCTATCGTCATTACTTAAGCTACAGAAGTATACCTACAGCACTGGTAAAATGTTGCCTTCGGTCTAATTGTGCCAATTCTAGAGTCAAAGAGTTGAATCTCGATTTCGTGCCATTAAAAGGTTGATTGAGGCAGGTAAATTAGGTGGGAGATAAAAACGAGCAATGCAGATGGATTTAAAAGGCTACAAGTCGACCGGAATCGGGCAAAGATAGTTGTGACATGAAATTTGTAGCAAAACTCTGACTTTTATGGTTAAGAAATATCGTCAAGGTCGGTTTTCTGAACCTTAAAAGATATGAAAGTGAGCACTTTTTCGATGGTTATCTGCTGAAGATTCCATTTTAGACCAGTTCGAGCTCTCGCTAATCTGATTACAGATTTAAAAAATTTAGTAATGCGATAAAAACGTAGGATGGAAATTGAACGATTTGCTAATCTTTTCTCAAAATACAAGGAAAGGACATTTGGAAGTCACACAAGGGACCACCACGCACTGCATTGGCTAATGATCATCCATCAATCAATTCAACCATCGACCAACATATTTGATTAGAAAAAAAACCAATTGAAAAGCTAAAACCAAGGATATAATGGAAAAAGAGGATATTCATCTGTACCATTAATCACGTCGGAATAAAAAAAAATTTATAATTAGGTAAGTCAAGACTCATCAAAGTCAGCACGACAGAAAAAGCACAGCGGATCAACGCACTACCTTAAAAGTGGTGGGCACCACCAAAGGCTGCTAATAAGGGATAAATTGACCCCCAAATTGACTTTTACATTTCTTGCGTGGATCCAGGGCATTAGAGATACACTACTATGTTTGATTACTATATGGGATTAGGTTAATTATAATCTATATTAATTGTAATTTTACTCAAATTGCATTCTCACCCTATACACACAGAATGCAAGTTAAAGAGAAAGTTAGCAAATGTTTAAATCAATCCTCCTATTAAATATTTTTAATTAGAAACATGTTGTAACATAGGCACAATTACGTCATTTCTTGTTCGATAGTTAATCAATGGCGCGTGGACAAGCTAATGTAAACATAGAGAGTCCTTTAGGAGATCGTTGCTTGCTAATCTTGTAATTAACAAAGACCAATAATACGTATGCATACATTTATTTGGAGGAAAATTAATTATTGTGAGCATATTTTTCTAAAAATGATCATTTATGTTGCTTACAAAAATGAATTGACGAAAATAATTTTCTTCATCAACGAAAATTCGGGAAATGAGGGCAATTGGGAAAATGACAAGGACGATATCAAGTAGAAAACATGAGGCTAGTAATATTGTCACGCATTATATTAGAGAGCAATTTTCCTAGACACACTATTAATCTATTCCAGCTAAACTACTTTAACATCAAATAGATTACACTCGAATCTAATTGAAATTTCTCAAAAAAAAGCGGGACCAAAATTCACCAAGAACAACTGCATAGGGGTTGATGGTATGAACGATTCCTTTTGGAATTATAGAAAGCAGTTTTTGGCTTTGAAATAATTGCAAAATTGATCTATCTCAAACATATCGATCAGAGCCAGCTCAAGTCCATTAGTATTCGTAGCTAGGATTTTGGCTTCACATTTATATCCGGATATTCTCTTGGCCTTTTATACGATTATATTGGATTACAAGTCTAGCTTTACATGGATTATGTGGATCTACCTATATTTAATATCAAGATTGTTTGACAATTCCTAATTAAAGGCAAATTGCAATGAAAAACTAGATGCGCAGTTTCCATGTCTTATTTGAGATGTGAATATCTTATCACTTATTTTACTTTGTTTATTAAAAAGTGTATTTCCTTCAGATTATGTTGCACAATTACATTGTTGCCGTGATTCACTTAGACCTATCAATCATGATTTCCCACGTGGCTCCTGATGCTCCTCCCCGTAGGCCGTTTGTTTGACAATTACAAACAGGGCAAAGTTGTTTTGACACTTACATGACTAGATCCACCCCTATTTGCATTACAGAGACAGAATTGCTCTTTATTATTCAATTGAAACTTAAAGTAGTGGACCCCAATTTACACATTGTCCTATTCTTTCTAGTTTTTCTAGTTTATGTAGCATCCGGTTACCATAATCGAGGATTACACATTCAAGCGAATATTATCATGCACATCAAAACCTATCTTTTCTTTTCTCTCTCTCTTTTTCTCTTCTACACATGTTAGCAACTTTATTTATTAAAGACATCTTTAGAACTTTTCATTTCGTCGAGCGAATCTTTGGACTAATTTTCATGTGAAAATGGAGACAAGGCCTATATACAAACAATAATTGTAAAATAGAAAATATGCCTAAAGTAATATAAATATTTTTCATGAAAGCTTAATTTCATTCATGTTGGATTGACAAAGAAAATGCCGATTTTAATGTTTAAAGCATCAATGGGTTTAAATTTGAGGGGAACCCACAATGGAAAAGAAATCAATTGAGGGAAAATGTATAAATGTGAAATCAATCAAGGTTAATTTTCCCTATCTTGTATAAACGGAGTGTATTTAGTTATAAAGAGGGTGGAAATAATGTCACCCAAATAACACTAAAATGGTAAATGATGCAACATTTGGCCACATTATAGTTGCAAAGTAAAAAGGAAAAAAAGCCTAATTTATAAATGGGTATAATTGAGGCCAAGTTATCAACAATGCAATTTATGCATAACTTCCAACGCACCAATAACTAATTAATCAAAGTGGTTTTAGGAACAGGTCTCATATTGCCTCAGCATGCAATCGTCAGGCTGTACGCTAAGCTCCAATTTTTTTTTTTTTTTTTTTTGACATCTCTGTTATTTAGTTGGGAGTGGACTTGTCAAATCAGTATTGAGTTAATTTGAATGAGTCGCAATAGGGTCCGATCCGAATTAACTTATGTTGACCTATAATTTTAGCAACATGTACCCAAACAAATATCCAATCCAATCGAGACTCTAATTTTTAACAGCTTTTCTTCTTAAATGTAGAAAATAACATACTAAAATAAATTAACCAATTTTAAATAAAATAAATTTGAACAGAACTAGCAAATAAGAAATTACTAAAAATAATTTTCCTAAATAACTCGCATTTTGAAAGCATTAATAAAGTGACTAGTGTCAATTTTCAGCAATCCTCGTTGCACCATCAGCACTATCGCATTAGTGTTGTTAGAAGTTTTGGAAATTAAAAAAATTGAATCTGTCTTTACCAAAAAAAAAAAAAAAGAATCTGAAATAGAAATCATGTTAGAAAAGATAAAAAAATGTTTTTCCTCCATAAGAAAGAACATAATAGACATATGGAAGAACCAAAATTCATCCAACCATCTCCTGTAAAATATTTCAATGGCTACAACGAACCTAGTAATAATTAATTTTTTAATATGTTGTGTTCTCAAGAGAGCTAATTGTGGTGACTGGACCTTTGCGCCCTTGTTCCTAATTTATCGATGGAAGAGAGCTGATTGACTCCTTTGCGCCCTTGTTCCTAATCTATCGATGGAAGAGAGCTGATTGAGGCAACAATTACTCTCTCTCTCTCTCTCTCTCTCTCTCTCTCTCTCTCTCTCTCTCTCTCTCTCTCTCTCTCTTGTGCGTTGCATGTAGAGCAAGGTCTAAGTTAATAGGATTTCAAGTGCGTGGACCATGGATGCGATTTCAAAGTTGGTAGCTTTTGAACATGAGATGGTCCTCAATTATTGATCTTTCTACATATGTGTTTAAAGAAAACCAATTAACCATCTAAAGACAAAGCTTAGTCAATCTGAAGTCTTCTGCACACTCAACCTTTTTAAGACAAAGCTTAGTTAATTTGAAGTCTTCTACACACTCAACCTTTTAAGGGGGTCATTATGCATATTAACCAATCAACTAAATCCCACACTTCCATCTAGAGCCTCTGGAAGCACTCGAATTTTTCCAATCAAACTAGAATTGCATTTTGGGCCAATAGCCTGCCGTACACGCTGGAAAGTGGGTGTAATTGATAAGTCAAGAGTTACCAGTAATGCCATTTATGTCTGACTTCCAACCCATCAATACTTAGGATCGGTGAATGTTCTCTAGAAATTGGACTTTTGCAAGTCAATAAATACTCTTTTTGAGCAATGTGTCGTGCCGTATAGATGAACGTACCACTAGCAACATTAAAAAAACATGGAAACTTATGGTGGCCAACAAATTGTCAATCACTTTAAGTGATGACATATAAAGAGGCTTCGGTAGTAGGTGATTATAGGTTGTTGAAAAGGAAAATTCAGGAAAAAAATGATGTTCAAAAGAACTATTTTGCAACTTTTCAAAAAGATTTAGGACTTAGACCGTGTTTCTAGAATGACTAAGAAGTTTACTCATTGAGAGAGAGAGAGAGAGAGAGGAGGATCAGGACTCAGGTCTAGATGCAAGAGAATGTAAAGGATGATGAAGACCTTAGAACTTGATGGCAAATGTTCGGTTAATATAACCAATTTGTGAGACTTGACCCTTGACCCTGATGGGCAAGAACTCCAGATAGATGTTATTGCGAGCTTCTGTTGCAGGTCAATGTCCATGAAAAATGACAAAGCTGATAAGTGGGAAAGAGACAGATGTGTCTCTTTTTGGGTAAAAGTGCGAGAAAATTCATCTATTTAGTGAAATTTGTCATCAGTCTGAGTCCTTTCTTTTCCATAATACCTCGGTGATTGGTCCAACTTGAACTCATTCAGGGTCATTACCTTTACTCTATTCAAAAAGCGAGATGATTATTATACAATTCGGTCGTTCTTTGTAGAATGATGAAAGAAATTCACTTTTGACGCTATTCATACTCAATCAATAGTCATCAGATACTCGACCTATGACTCCAAAGCCGCATTTGAAACGTTCTCAAAAGCAGACCAGCCAATTTTGTCGCTTGAAACTTCAGTTGGGTTGGTTTGAGAGGAACGGATCTAAAGAAACGAACAACTTGCAGAGGAAGCTCCAAAAACGATAGGATTGGTCCTTCCAACTTGGTGAGACGATATAATATTAATGGCTTGACATAGTCACAATGCCCACATAATTTTCTAGAATTATGTAACATTATGTGAAAATTGGCTAAACAAAAGAAAAGAGGCATCCAAAAATCCTAAACCTATTATACTTTTACCAATTCAGTTCTAAACATTTTTAAATTTTCCAATTGAATCATAAATATTTTAACATTATTGACCAATTGTGTTCTTGCATGGCCAATAATGCTTATAAGTCTCCTAATCAAGTGATCTATGTGATTCCAGGGTTTTCCCTCAATATCATGCACCGATCCTATCATTCATTTAAAAGTCACATGCATTGCAGAAATTTAAATATGCGTGTAGGTCTTTGGACCTTGTTTCTCAACCAATCAAATAGATGAGAAGTCATGCGCCAACACAAACACATACATTTCTAATTAGGCGTGATTATATGTATAAGGGGTACATGTGATATTTCAAAGATATATTTCAAAATCATCCGCAAAAAAAAAAAAAAAATAAAAAATAAAAAATTGAGACAAAGTGATGTCTCGGCTATAAAAGGCATTCAATTGCCAAAGCTAACTCAGGGCTCGCATAAATGCATTCACAAGAGTCACAGGCATTTTGAATACAATTCAAACCGTGACTTTCACGATATCAAATCAAGATTTTAAAAAGGTTTGAAAATATATAGGGTTAAAGAATATCTAGGCTATGGAACATATTCAATTGCTAAGGCTAGCCCGGGCTTGCATAAATGCACTCACAAGTTTCGTAGGCATTTTGAATATGATCCAAATCACGATCATTCCTTAAGCCAAATCGAGCTTTTGAAAAGAATTTCTTAGAAAATGTTTTTGGGAAACATTACATGTACCAAAGTTTTTTTTTTTTTTTTAAAGATGCAATTTGGAAATGCCAATTGTTTAACAACAAATGTCAAAGCATTTAGAATAACTTCCATGAAGACGATATGACCCAATTTCATGCACAAACTAACCTAAAAGATATAACTAAACAAACACAACCGAAGGTTCACATTAGGAAAATTCAGGCCTATCAGGTCAAATCAACAAAATTGAGTAATGCTCATTGACAATTTATCTATGGAAGAATTCCCTAATATGCACGACATAATAACGAACAACTTTCATGAAGAAAGTTTTCCTTAACAAGCTGCATATGATTTTATAAAAATCAGACAACAAGTGACAGTTTGTCAGAAAATTGTCAAAGCAGCAAGACACTCAGCCAATATCACAAGGATTTATCCTACCAAAACAAGTTTAAAAATGACCAAATTTGCACACAACATAGCCAACATGATGAAAAACAAGTTTTGTTAAGAGACCAAGTACATTATTCTAATAGAAAATGGAATAAAAATATCAAATATCTATCCAAACAAGCGTTAGAACAAGGGTCCAAATTTGATCTCATGTCCAGATTCTAATATAGTTTTGAAAAAATGGAAGGTAATCCAAACGAGAAGCAATCTATGCAAAATCAGTGGTATTAGAAACCTCTAAGTGTATCTTATGACTTCCTAGAAGAGCTCGAGTCCAACCTAGGTCAAATTGGTACGCTAAGATTAATATCTCTAAATGTGCGCATGTTAGTAACTAAAAACCAGAACACAAACATGCATTAATAAATCTCAAAACCATTCAAGTAATGCACAAATGACATGAAAAATTCACATGCGACATAGAATTGGATGTGACAAATAATTGAGATGATCATCTAACTCTAAGTCGGTATGAGAGGATGTCATACAATTCGATGACAATACGAGATAACTCAAGATTCATGATGAAATGCTTAAGGGTTTCTAGGTAAACATGCGCTCTTACGAGACACATTAATCATGCAAAATCATACTCAAATGCAACGACGTAAATATGTACTCAAACCTCGTAACATGTAGTTTAAGTTTCAAGAAGACATTATCACAAAAGTTAGTCTCTAAATGTCTCAAACAAGTATGGTAAGATGCATATATGGCAATATTTCATTTCAGCATTAACTTCACAGAACGTGCATGATTTCAGTCATCTCAAGGCGTGCAAAAATCTTACAAAAAATCTTACATACAGAACATACAATGATGAATGTTTCTTTTTAAGAGTTTAAAATCTATATGTGATCGCATGAATAGTAGCAAAAATGACAAAATAGAGATGCACATTTAGACTATATACTGTTGCAGCACATTTTAACCTTAATTCATGCAATTGACTCACTTGTCAACGTCAAGACTTTGCAAAGCATGCATCAATTGAATATATGTATCATGCATTTCAACTCTCATGAAGAATTTGAGACCAAACAAGCTCATTTGGGGACTCAATTTTATCAAAATAAAGTCTGGATCAATGTAAGGCAAACTGTCTTATGTTTGGATCTAAGTGATTTTGATCTAATTGATCATGTCTAAAACTTTCAAAAAAAAAAAAAATACAGGACATGCACAACACCAATACAAGAAACTTTCACGAGGAAAATTTCTTCTAGAAATTAACACATAGATCAGTACGAAAAATGAAAAAATTAGATATCAATACGGAACAAACTAACCTAAGCTTAGATCTGAACAGATTTGACCTAGTTAAATAAATCCAAAATCACGAAAAATTACAAAACATGGACAAAACGATTTAGAACAAAAGTTGTGAAGGTAAGATTGTCCAAAAATCATCACAAGAGGCTACATAAAAATAGTAAAAATCTCATTTCCAAAATAAGAACAAAACCGAAAATCTTCCTAAACTATTGCCAAATCGTTCATCTTCGGAGGTATTTTTCAAGGAACAAATGATACTTGATTGAGGCATGCAACCTATTATTTCGAAGCTTGAGACGTTTATTATCTAAGTCTAAGAGGACTCGAGTTGAAACAAGGTCATTTCAGACCTCGTTTTGGGTAGAACAGTAAATCGGTTCTATAACTACGAAAATGTAGATTTAAGCAAAATAAAAAACAATCATTTAAGTTCAAGCTTCAGCAACTCATCGAAGTCAGCATATATCCACAATATTGAACCCTAGCCCCGGCCGGGCTAATCCAGCCTCGCTTCACAAGATTCGAGACCAAGAAATTATCTTTTGATGCGGTTTTTCTCAATTTCAGTCGTGATCGAGTAAAATTTTCGGCTGAACTTTGATCGACCTTCACGAACCTCCAAGGACTAGATCTTGTTCGGGAGGAAGATCGGCAACCTATGCTAGTGATTGAGGAAAGGAGGAGTTGAGGGATCTCAACCGGTGGCTCCGATCAAGTAGCCGCCGGTGAGGGGCAAAACCAAAGCGGCAATTTTTTGAGAGAGAGAGAGAGAGAGAGAGAGAGAGAGAGAGAGAGAGAGAGATTTCATGCATAATGAAGCCACCCCTAAAATGAAGGAAAATTTCACATATATACTCCCCAAATTAAGCGATTTCAGTCGGTTTGGTTCGACAATCAAAATTTCGATTCAACAACAAAAGTCGATTTCAAAGGCTCCATCAAGATCTCGAGGTGTCGTGTAATCAATTTAGTGGGTTTGATTATCAAAACCCAAGTCAAAATCGAGAATTGCGTCAAAATGTCCGATTATGGGTTAATTTGCAATTTGATAAAATTCGAGAATCAATTTGTAAAATTTTGGAAAATCGAATAAGCAAAAGTGAAATTGACATTAAGAGGATCTCGGAACCGGTCGCCCAAGGTTAGGAATCGACTGGCAAGGGGTTGAATCGACCAGCTGTGACACCCCTCGACGGCCCCCGATCCGATTTGGGTCGCCACAGTTTGCTTACCATTTACTTTCCTAATAACATGTAACTCTGATACCATTTCAATTGCAGCGGGTCCATACAACATAGGGGGTTTAGGTTTTTTTTTTTTTTGTTAGGTCCCTTGCGCAATTCACATACGGAAGCACATCTAACAAACTCCCTTCCCTACATTCAGAAAACGATGCACACCTACTAAATATCTTATATAAGTTAAAACCGAACACGTTTATTTACATAGAGCAGATGGACATCTTTAGTCGGTACATCAAAATGCCGTAATTTTCTATACTCGACTACACTTCAAAAGATGACCGACATCTCCTCCCACAATCGTATGCTTAAGGTCCATCAAGCAGTGTCGGCGTCCAAAGGTTCCCTCATTTGCTATCCTTCTCCTTGCGGTCATATCCAACCGCTCAAACCATCTACTAATCTAAAATGTTATTCCCCAAAAGGGGTGAGTACAACCACTCGGCAAAGAGATAGGAAATCCAATAACAACTCAACGCATCATGCATATCATCATACATTGCATTCCTTACCTTACATGTACCCATGCGCATACTATCATGCATCATCATATCAATTCATAACACATTCATGTATATCATCATCATCATACATGTCATCATCATCATTATCATCACCATGCAGATCATCATGCATATCATATCATGGGTGATCATCATATCACATCACATATCCTCATCATCATCATCATCATCATGCATATCATCATGCATATCATATCATGGGTGATCATCATATCACATCACATATCATCATCATCATCATCATCATGCATATCATCATGCATATCATATCATGGGTGATCATCATATCACATCACATATCCTCATCATCATCATCATCATCATGCATATCATCATGCATATCATATCATGGGTGATCATCATATCACATCACATATCCTCATCATCATCATCATCATGCATATCATCATGCATATCATATCATGGGTGATCATCATATCACATCACATATCCTCATCATCATCATCATCATGCATATCATCATGCATATCATATCATGGGTTAATTTTCATCTTTATCTTTAAATTTGATCACCACATCACCCTTCCTCGATTCATCAATTTCATCTCATATTTTACACTCACATCCCATGCGAGAAAAACCTCCGGGCATGTATCCAAGATACAACCGGGCATCCGGCCCCCACATTCCGGCATCTCGCATCCCAACTAGCATCACAAGGAACCTCCGGGCATGTATCCAAGATACAACCGGACATCCGCCTTACCCTTCTAGCCGCATCTCGCACCCAAATCCCGGCATCGCGAGGCATTCCCTTCGGGCAAAGACCTTTGACAGGGCTTCCGGAATTATGTACCGACATACCACCAGGCCTCCCCTGGAATTACGTACCGTATACCACCGGGCATCCCGACACTCCCGGGGAAATCCGGCAATGTATCTCTATACATTCCGGCCATCATCCTTCACCACAACCATTTCCTCATTTCCCATCATCCACATTTGCCAATATTTTAATCTCAAATTAACATGGCATATGGCGTGACATCACACAAGTCATACTTGGCATAGGATTCACACATGCAATCTCAGCTCAATGTCATACATATACCAAGACTTTATCATATGCATCTCGATTCAATGTCATACATACACCAAGACTTTATCATACATGCAACAAGATAAATTTAATGGAATTTATGGCCAATAAAATAATCCCCTTTTATTTTATTATTATTATTTTATTATTATTTTTATTTAATTTTATCATCATATTTATTTATTTTCATAAATAAATATTAAATTCAATATCTATGATTTCCCAAAATCATAATATTCAAACAATCATTAAACAAACCAATAGGATGACAATTTCATGCAAAATTCATGGCCAAATTGAATTTCACACAATTTCACAATTTCCACAAAATAGCACATGATATTCGGATAATAACCAGAATGCACAGTTTCCAAATAAATTCGATTAAAATATTCATAAGGCCTCCAAAAATTACGAAATTTTACAGAGTGATAGCCAAGACATTTTCGTGCAACTTTCATGAAGAACTCCAAGCCAGATTCTTCCTAGATTATTTTATACAACCTCACGAAGCTTCTGGAACCACTACCGCATCGTCCAGAATACACATCTCCGAAATATTAAGATTTCACCCATCTACTCTCTTTCGTTTCCTCTGAAATTTGGATATGTTATGTATCAAGGTGTCCTTTACAAGTTTCATGGAGAGATCTAGGTCAAATAACCAAATTATGGTCACCATTTAAGTCCATGAAGTCTCGGGTGTCTCGGAACACATCACCAGAATCATCGTCTGCAAGATCTAGTCGATTTACTAAGCTATACTTGTTCATTTCACTTCAAATTTGAGTATATTGTAGTTTAAGATGTTCCCTACAACTTTCATGAAGAGATCGAAGTCAGATTTTCATCACAAACCAACATGCAACCAAGAATCCAACAAAAGGTCAGTGAAAACTTCACAGATCTGAGGTCTCCGTATAGCAAGACTTTAACCCCTCAAATCTCCATCATTTTCCACGAAATTTCAGTATATTATAGTAAAAGATGTTAGCTACAACTTTCATGAAGACATCGAAGCTAAAATCGGACTGCGAACACACATGCAAGCTCAAACAAGTTTCGGACTCACACAACCCGAGCAAGAACAGTCACACGGCTTGAAAACAACCAACCCTTACCTCGGTATTTCTCACAAATATCACCCAAAATCGAACATGCAAACCATATACACACATGCAAGAGAAGTTACAGGACTCCACTTGCCTCTAGATCAAAGAAAACGACGGCGTAGGGCGGCGAACACGGTGACACACGGCGGCTCCTCCTCCTCCTTTCTCTCTCGGCTGCTCCCTCTCTCGCGCATCTCACTCTCTCGGCTCACTCTCTTGGCCGAACAAGCCACTCTCTCTCTCCCCCCTTCTCTCTCTCTTTCTTTTTAGTGGCTTTTATATTGCATGTGGCCGCCCAAGATGGCCAATAGGGGCAGCCACACCTTGCAAAGCCTCCATGCCACTTGGCAGCTCGCATGCAAGGCTTGTGGGCTTGGATTGGGCCAGCAAATGGGCTGGTCGACAGCCCCTCCTTGGGCTCCAATGGGCCGGCCATCTTGGCCCATTAAAGGCTTAGGCCAATGGGCCTAAGGCCCAACCTAAAAATTGACCTTTTCCCCTTTTTTTTTTTGAATTCTTCTATAAATATTTTTAAATTTCAATTTTCATCTTGGCCAAAGTCTTGGGACATTTTTGCTCATTGAAATTTAGTTTATAAATCATATGGCCAAGCATACATTATCAATCTATCAAATTTAAATTCTTACAATCATATGCATAATTCATCTAAATAAAAAGACTAATGGCTAAAGCATAGGCCATGGAAATTTATCACCTAAATTAAAGACTTGAACACACCTTATGGCTTGGCTTTGAATTTCTGGGATGCCACACCAGCCCCGCCAACGGCCAGTCAAACCAGTTCGGTCTTGTTCGGCCGGTTTTTGACTAGTTCTTATCATTTCGCCCGCTTGCGGCCCCTGTGGATTCAAAATTTATGCAATTTGGTCCATAAATGACCAAATTGAAAATGAATTTTACCTTATTTAAGAAGAAATTGGTCAATTAAGATACAATTAAGCTAATCAAACCATATGAACATGATCTAGGGTCTCTTATTGATCTAATTGAATGATTATCATAAAAAAAATAACGAGTCAAAACCATGAGTGCTTTGAATTAGGCCTAAAGGGCTAAAATGGTTAAATTTGCAATTTAATGGGCAACTTTGTAAATTAACTAAAATTGGATTCAATTAATGACAATTGCCCTATCTAATGAACTACTCATGTGCAAGATCACTTATCGCATTCAAATTGACCTTGAATTGAAGCGTCCGAGCTTAGGTCAGAAATGGATCTAAGTATAATATTAAAATTTGATCTAGATTTGTGAAATTAAACCATAACCATAAATGGGTCAATTCGAATTTTGACAATTGAAACTTAATTGCTTGACTTTCTTATGCTCGGGGGGATAAAATGTGACATCCAGAAATTTGGCCCTTATTTCGAATATATGAAATGGTTATTTCATCGACACGCTTATGGTTATTTTACTCTGAACTGATCACTCACGAGTAAATTAATCTATTAGGTGAGGCCGTAAAAGGGTATAAATGCGACAAACTAGAGAATTTGATTAGAAATCAACCGCTTGACCATAATAATCGATAAGGGTCAATACTACACTGTTATAAATCAATTAGCGAACGGATATAAGCCGATTCGATGGAAGTACGTAGTCGAATTGCAGGTGGTTCCACATGATTACAATATTTGAATTGAATGGCAATAAACCGATTTTCTGTTGATATTATATTCAGGATACGTAATTTAACCATCGCGTTTACATGACAACCGAGGGTCGTCTACGATTTGAAGATGCACAAATGTGAGTTGAAAATTGTTGACCATGGGTCAAACGCTCAAGAACCCCTAAAAGCTACTCGATAGATTAGATCGTACTAAAGTCGCGTTCGATCGATTTTAACCACGAAATTTAACTCAATTTTAGGTATCAAACTTTCGAGGGCTTCATGATTTAATTATTGGATATCGTCTCATCGTTCGTCGAATTTTCGACGAGTCTGAAATTTTTCGAAAAAAAGGAATTATCAAACAACAAGAAAAGGGAAATGAAATTCGGATGAAGAGGCCAAAGTAGATTTTTGCTGCCCAAAAGCTTTATTTTTAAGAAATTAACATTAAGGAGATATTTGGAGGGGGGTGTAAGGATAGGCTTAGAAGACTTTTGAGGCATGTAAATAGAATGTGATGATGGATTTTTGGGATATTTTTTAAGAAGCCTTTTTGTTTGCTTTATTTTCTTCTTTCTCCCTCTTTCTTCTTCCTCTTCCCCACGTTACTTTCTTCGCCCCCTCTGCAAATAGCCTCTCTCCTTCTCCTTTGCTCCCATTTTTCCTCAATCTTCTTCATTTCTTCACCATCATCCACGCCAGCATCATCTTCTTCAATTCTTCACCATCATCCACCGCCAGCATCATCCTCTTCACGCCACCACTCCACCACCCGCCAACACCACTCCACCACCCACCAGCACCCCCAACGTCCGCCAACACCGCCAGCACCATCATCTTCATGCCACCACCACACCACCAGCCCCGGCACCACCAAGCAGTCCACTGCTGCTACCGGCCACCTCGCCAACACCACCACCGCTTTGGCCGCACCATCGTCGATCACCACCTCCATCACCGCCATCTTGCTGCCGCCCGCTTGCGCCGTCCGCCACCTCCACTACGGCCACCACCAAACCAAGCCACCCTAGGTGGCTGAGAGCTTGAGGAACCACCACCACCACCGTCGAGCCCCATTCGAGCAGCTAGCGTCACATTCTCGATGCCGTCACGTCACGCCATTGTCAAAAACCTGTGAGTTAATTTCCTAATCGTGGATTATGGCATCAATTGCATTTAGGGGGTGGTTAGATTAGTGCTAATGGTGATTAGTCTTAGTTAAGCTTAGTTTATTTTTAATTGTGATTAAGGATGATTTAGGTTAAATTTAATTACAGTTAGTTTAATTAATCGTGTTTAGATTAATTAATTGAGTTTATCTTTATTAATCGTGATTTTTTTAATTAATTGCAATTAGCGTAATTAGTGACGGATTAGTCGTTAAGTAGAATTTTAAGCTCGTTTTCTCGGATGAGACTGTGCGTGATTTCAATTGGTTGCACATGTGATATTATGTTATCAATTGCTCTATGATAAGTTGCACAAAAGAATGTTTTATAGGCAATTAAATAGAAAATGTGAGGTGTCGGGTTTGAACGTCAAATTGTACGTGCTAAATAAAACAATGGAGTTTTCAAATAGAAGTGTGCAAAGTTTGACGGGTGGATTTCAAATACGTGACCACGTACAAATATTTTACCGGGATTTTTAAATAAGAAATTACCCAAGTTTATTATTTGAAAACAAAGTATTGTGTTCTTGGCTAAATAACAGCAATAAAAGTTAGCTTGATTGATAATGTGATTGAGTGGTCATTTAACTGAACCCGTCACCCAACGAGAGTTTGGGGGCAACACCCAATTTTATCGGATGCCCGGCGGGGATTCGGATGCCGAATCACAGTTGAGGCCGGATCGAAGCTCCTTTATGGAATGCCACTTAGGCGAGGGTCTTAGACAATGCCGTGCCTGATGGGGTGGATGATGCCCGGTCATGCCGGAAGACTGCCGACACTTGTGTTAGCCATGGCCCATGGGGTTGTAATAATTGGAACACGTGTGTCGACAATGCGCAAGAAATTCTAATATGTGTTATGATTGTTATTTATGCACATTACACTATTATTGCTATGCGAGATGTGCTAATATGCAGGGGCGTGCCGAGGCGAGGTGAGTTAACGTGTGGTGCGTGCTTAGGCTGTCTTCGATGCGAATTTGCGTCCTAATCGAGGCTTAGGGATTTAACTCACTGAGATTTTATCTCACCCCGTTGTTGTCAAATATTTTCAGGTCCGTAGTATGAAGTGTCGCCTTGTATATTTCGGGGTCCCTTGGGACATAGAGGTGGAGACTACTCTATATTCTATCCCTGGGACCGACCAAACTCGCGAGTTGGTGGTTACGACAGTATGGGTAGACGAGGGCTTGGTACATGTGGCGCCCCACAACTTCAAGGCGTGGTTTATTAGGGAGGCGAACGGTGATCGAGTTGGGTCCACCCATGGTTTTGATGGACCGCCCGTCGGGAACGTGGAAGGGCAAGTAGGTGACCCCATGGACATCGACATCCCTAACGGTGTCGTTGTGAATCCAAATTCTGATCCGGATGGGCTTGGGGAGCCGTACCCGCTTGGCTATGTGCTCGAATTTGCGCCTGGATACTAGGGCAGGTGTTTGAAGTTTGTGTAGCTAGAAGTTAACCCTAACCTTCTAACCCTTTTTTTCTTGTAGGTCACATAGGAGTTTCTTTTTGTGGTAGACCTGTAGATATTAAACTCCTTAAGTTAACCAACTGTTAAATAAATCGTTATTTTTTGGGAAATCGTTTGTCATGTTTTACTATCCCTATTATTGTTGATTGACTGGGTGTTTAATTTAATTCGCTTCCACATGTGTATAATCGAAAGATAAAAAGAATGGATTGGCGACGCGTTCTAAGATGTCGCATTTTTTTAATCGACCGTTCAGGGATGTTCGCGGGCTCGGAGTTCGGGACGTGACATAAAATCCTTCAAATTGATGAGTTCCGATGTGAATTTCTCAAAATCAATTTGGATTTGGACTTATCTTAAGGAAATGAGTGAGAAACAATCATTTGTTTGCAAATTATGAATGATCGATATCGTTCCCCTAATTAGGGCTCAAAAAGGCAATTCATTTTTTGACTGGAAATTTGCGAAATTGAACCCACAAGTGGATTTAAAATAGTCCTTAAACCAAATGTCAAAAAAAAAAAAAACTATGCCTAATTATGACTAGGATAAAAATAATTTTATTTTTGGTCGATTTAGAACCTAAAACTAAAAAAATTCAAGAATCAAGGTTCTTAATTGAATTTTATGAAATTTTCGACAAAAAGTCAAATTGACATTAAAAGAAATGCACTTGTGCATATTTATTTATTCATTTTTTTGTCAAAGGTTTGACTAAAAGTCAACACATTAGTTAACTTTTCCTAAAATATTGATTTTTTAGTTAAATCTTTGAATTTTTGAGAAATTGATTTGACAAAAGTGAAACTAAAGCTAAATGGAATCTTTTTTTAGTAAAAGTCAATTTTTGACATGGAGTTGACTTTTTTGTCAAGAAGTTGACTTTTAGTCAAAGAATTAACAAAAAAATCAACTCTAAAGTCAACTGTTTGACTTTTCAGATGTTTCTTGAAAACGAGCTAGAAATTGCTTTAAAACGACAATGCAAAACAAAGAAATGAAAAACAACACCTTTTGGCCAAGAAATGGGGCTCCGTCGCGATCAAAAACCCAACTCTTAATTTTTTTCATTTTTAATGAAGTGTCGACTAAAAATCAAGTATCAACATTATGGACAATGAACTTGTGAAAGAAGAGATGACGGTGAACAACGAACTTGTCAAGCCCAGGTCCGCTTGTAACAATATTGTCCACTTTGTGACGGAGCTCACCCAGTTTTGTCCTTCTGTGCTTCGCCTAGAAAAGGCCTTGTTACAAGTTAGGATAAGTGACATCTTATATATAGTACTTCACCTCATCACACCTAAGCGATGTGGAATTGAGTTCATTCCTGCCCCCACGCCATCCTAGAGTTAGAGCTGCACCTTGTCCAGACCCTCTCTAGCCTCAACAATCACTCTTGCCTTTGTCGAACTAGATCGTTACAAGCACACTAGCTTCCGCGTGGTTCGTCCCCAAACTACACATTTTTAGATGGGCTATTGGCTTTGATACAATCATGTCAAGCCCA
This sequence comes from Eucalyptus grandis, assembly GCF_016545825.1. NCBI lineage: Eukaryota > Viridiplantae > Streptophyta > Magnoliopsida > Myrtales > Myrtaceae > Eucalyptus > Eucalyptus grandis. The sequence goes on from NC_052612.1 coordinate 9,446,922, forward strand.
AGTTTGCTTGTAACAATATTGTCCACTTTGAGATAGAGTCTGCACGATTTTGTTCTTCTAAGCTTCGCCAAGAAAAAGCTCTCTTTACAAGTTAGGAGATATACATATATGACACTTCACCTCATCATACCCAGGCGATGTCGGATTCGATTCATTCATGGCCCCACACCATCCTATAGTTGGAACTGCACCTTGTCCAGTCCTCCGCCCCGATGATCACTCCCGCCCTCATCGACCGAGTCGTTATAAAACAGAAGCTCACAAGGAGCGGGTGAGGAGTGACAAGGACTAGGTGGGTGGCAAGGACGAGGAGCAACATGGCTGAGGATCAGGCAAGACCAATACGCTTAACCAGCCTCTAAGAGGAAGGAAGAAAATGTGAAAAATTGAAAATCCTATTCAATTTGGGGGTTTTTTTCAAATTTTTACCCAATTTAAACCAAATTACCCCTGTTCTACTCAAAAAATGCTCACTAGCGAATATTTGGCCAGCTATAAGTTTAGGCCATTATTTGAGATTGTGTTGGTCACTTTGGGTCCTTATTTGAAACAAAGTCTACTCTAAACTCTCTTTTGAGAAAATGATCCATTTCAGGTTTTTAATTAAATTTTTTCCTTAAAGATAGAACTTGAGTACGAAATTATCTATATTGCCCATCGAAAAGGCAACTTTCATCTGATACCAATGTATAGGAAAACAAAATGGGGGAGTAGTCTATTTGATCATCCGAAGTGATGAGTTACTTCAAATTCATAAGAGGATGCATAGTTAGGATTTGTAAACATGTTTTGAAGATAGCGCAGTAGAGATTTTCTAAATTATACTTTTTGTACACCCACTCTTTCTCATTCATTATGAGCTAAATCAAAAAAGAGAATGACAGATAGAAAAGTATCATTAGATCTGCAATATCCCTTGAAATTTTACTCTTGAAGACTCGATAACTTTGCTGATAGTTATAGATCCCAATGACTCGGATAAGTGAGTTTGAGTGTGTGCTGATAATTCTCGCATCACGAAATGCATGGTGGGGGCACGAATCGGGACTCGTGCACGTGCACGACAATGCCACCATGACGATGAATGCCACTTTGTTGGCTGGTTGGCCAATCGGAGGAGGACGACGCGGATCAAGCGCATCCTTTAGCAGCAAATTTGGGTTCTCCAAGATTGTTGATGTTTGCATCATTGATAGAGAAGAGAGAAGATCCCTCGGACTCTTCCCCGTCATAATCTCTAGCACCACTACACCAAATCTATACACATCGCATTTGTTCGTTACTCTCATCACAACTGCCAACTCTGTTTTTCATGGTAGAATAATGCATTAATGTTTTGATCATAATATCAAGTTGTACACAAATTTTAAATTTCTTTGAAATTATTAATACAAATGACATTTCAAAATCTATACTCGCTTTTCTAAAAAGTCTTGTGAGAATTATTTGATGAATCCAAATTTGAGAAGTTAATGAGAGCAATTTGAACAATTCCAGATAATATGTACACGCGAAATGCATAGTTAGCTTTGATCGTATGACTTACCAGGAGCCATGTAGCCATAAGATCCGGCCATTGTGGTCCACCCGGCAAGTTTGAATTCAGGAGTCTTACCATCCCAAAATTCGAGAACCAAGGCTTGAGGTTTGACTCAAGCAAGATGTTGTTCAATGTTATGTCCCAATGAACGATAGGCAGTGAGCAATTGTGATGCAAGTAGGCGATCACGTGAGCCATGCCTTGAACAATCTTCACCCTTGTTCCCCAATCCAGTTCAGCTGCTTCTGTTCCTCCATATAAGACCTTTGCCAAACTGCCTCTCTCAACAAACTCATAGACCAAGCAAATACAACCCCTCGAGGAACAGAACCCATGGAACTTGATCACATTGCGGTGCCGGACCTCAGTCGACATGCGGATTTCATTCTCGAAACTCCGGTGGTTGACCTCTGAGATGTTTCTGGGTTCTAATGCGTTGAGCTTTTTGACAGCGACAATTTGGCCATTGGCCAATACAGCCTCGTAAACGCTCCCAAACCCTCCTTTTCTGATGTGGTGCTCTTTGCTGAAATCATTGGTGTCCTTGGTGATATTGCTAAATGTGAACTTCCCTAACCTTTCCCATATGATCTGCTCAGATTTCTCGTGCTATTTAAAACGCTTGATCTCTTCGTTGAGAAACTTTTTTCGCCACTGAAGTGCCAGAATTATAGCAATTAGAATCGCTAGAAGTATTAAGCAACAAACGCCAACACACACCAACCAGAACCTTTTTTCAATGGTCGGTTGATTTACTGCTTGTCTCACAAGGAGATGATCCAGTCACGTTTCCACACAAGCCTAGATTCCTGATAAAAGCACTTCCGGGTGCTTGTTGGAAGAGGCAACCACTAGGAACCGCACCTGTTAGCTTGTTGTACGATAAGTCTATGGAGCTTAAACTCACCAAGCTGGTGAGTGCAACTGGGATTGTACTCGAGAAGTCGTTATGTGAAAGATTGAGATTTTCAATTTAGTAAGCTTCGTTAAATTGGATGGAATTGATCCTGCCAGTGAATTGTGGGTTGGGTCTAGGAGAATCTGTAGAGCGAGCAAGTTCCCGAGCTCTGGCGGTATGACACTTGACAGATTGTTGTAACTCAAGTTCAAGCTCAGTAAATTCTCGCAATTCGCTTGCTCATCTGGTATGCTACCACTCATTGCATTCTTTGACAAATCATGATAATTTCGCTTTGCTAAGTTTCCTAACAAGATGGGAATATCTTGGACCAAATGGTTGTTGCTCAAGTTCAGGCTCAACAACTCCCCTAGATTTCCCATCTCGGTGGGAATTTTCCCGGTCAAGTCATTATTGTGCAAAGTCAGGACACGCAACTGAGACAATTTCCCAAGCTCTGGTGGGATGCGGCCGGTAATTTGGTTACCGTCTATCTGCAACTTCGTGAGATTTTTACACTCTCCCCATTCTACTAAGAGATTCCCAACAAATCAGTTGTTGCTGAGGCTTATAAAGACCAGATTCGGACAAACTCCGAAGGCACTCATGATATCTGCAGTGAACCGATTGCTGTCTAGACGGACTCTCGTCAGCCCTGAACAATTCTTCTAGCAGTCGGGCAGTGCTCCCATGAATTACTCCCCTCAACCGCGAGTTATTGAAGAGCAAAGCCACTGCATAAATCTGGCGGCAGTTCTCCAGTGAAGCTGTTGTTTGAAAAGCAAACAGCGCTCAGAGAAGGGCTGTACTTGCCGAAATCATATTACTCCTGAGAAATTGTTATTGTACAAAGAGATCCACTATAAGTTAGCAAGGCGAGAGATGGTCTTGGGGACCTCTCCATTAAGTTGGTTCATGCTGAGGCCGAGATAGGTCAATAATGTGAGATTCCCAACCTCCAGAGGAATAGTCCCTGAGAGCGAATTGTTGTACATGAGGAGGTAATTAAGCTTGGTCAGGCTTCCGATTTCAGGCGGAATTTGCCTGGAGATAAAATTGTTCTGGAGCTGCAAAGAAATGAGTTCTCTCCAATTCGTGAAGAAGTAAGGCAATAACTCACCCGACAGGCGATTATCTTAAGCTACAAATTCTGACAATCTGACCAGATTGGACGAAGAGAGAGGCAGTTTTTCAGAGGTCGAATTCTCAGCAAGAGCTAAGAAGGTGAGGTTACAACAAAGATGGAGCACCGAAGGGATCGAAGAGTTCAAGAGGTTTAGGTGCAAATTGAGCTTTTCAAGCTGCCTCAATTGACCAATGGAGTTAGGAATTGCCCCTTCAAAGGAATTGTTGTATAGCTCTTATCATATGAAGCTCAGACAACGATCCTATGATATGTTTGAGATCGGTCCCTCAAGCGAATTCATGGTGAGGTTAAGGTATTCAAGGTTCACCAGGTTGGCATACACAGCCTCAGGAATTTCGCCGGTCAACATGTTTTGTGACAAGCCAGGTATGTCAGGTTTTGGCAATTAGCCACGAAGCCCCGAAATTTGCCGTCGAGCAAATTGAAGAAGAGGCTCAGGTAAGACACCAATGGCATGGTGGAGAATTTCGACCAGTCAGGAGATTCCAAATAGTTTGATCCAAAATCCAAGTGCCACGCCTTCTCGAGATTGCTGATCTGGTAAGGAATACTACCACTGAGACTGTTGTTCAAGAAGCCCAAGTACTGAATCTCTTGCAATTGGCCTAACTCAGGCGGTTAGCCACCTTCGAAGAGATTGCTACCCAGGCCCAAGAACCTGAGCTCGGAGAGGTTGCCAATCGAGGATTGTATGGGGCCCTTGAGATTGTTGTTGCTAACGTTGAAGCAAGTCAAGTTTGGGAAAGAAGCGAAGTCAAGCGCATGGAGTCTGCCACTGAGGCTTGAGCTTGAGAGGTTGATCTCTGAGACTGACCCGGGAAGTGCTTTTTCATCATTGAAACTTACCAACGTAACAGGTGTGCACGAGTACATCATGAAGATGAGGGACATTGCAGCTTAGCTGAAGAATCTTGAGGTTGGGATATCATAATCCTTTATTATGTACTATATCCTTAACACTCTTCCATAAGAGTATGCCCATTTTCAAGATCTCTTATAACACACATAACACTAAATGGTCAATCAATGAACTCATGACCATGTGTGTTCAAGAGGAAAAGAAGCTGCTAATGGACAAAGGATAAAGTGCTCATATGGTAACACATGATAAGTACAAAGAGCAAGGCAAGCAAAAAGGAAAAAATAAAATACCTCTACCTCCCCAAAGCTAGCATTAAGAAAGAATCTAAGTGTTTCTTCTGTAAAAAGAAGGGATACATGAAGAAGAATTGCGCCAAATTTAAGGCGTAGCTCAAGAAGAAAGGCAACATACTCTCATGTGTTTGTTATGAATCTAATATGGTTGATGTAGGTCACAACATTTGGTGAATTGATTCTAGTTCTACAATCCACATTTTCAATTCCTTGCAGGACTTTCAGAACTAGCGGAAACTAGCAAGAAGTTAACAAAGCATCTATTTAGGAAACAAGATGCGCTCGCATGTGGAAGCTATCGGGACATGCAGTTTAATTCTCAATAGTGGCTTTATTTTAAATTTAGAAATGACCTTTTATATTCCTAGATTCTATAGGAATTTAATTTCATTTTAAGACTTGTACCTTTGGGATACTTCTTTGAATTTTCATGTTCAACTTTAAGTTTATCGTATAAATATGAAATTGTTGGGAGTGGTATTTTGTCTAACAGTCTTTTTTGAATTGATTTACAAGATAATGCTAGCATAAAGCAATGTGATGTGAATGGGGATTCATCTATGTTGTGGTACTGGAGATTAGGACAAATCTCCATAGATAGAATTAAACAATTAGTAAATTATGGAGTAATTAATACTCTAGCTTTTACTAATTATGACACTTGTGTGAACTACGTAAAGGGAAAGCAAAGTGACAAGTCAAAGAAATGTGCTAAGAGGAGTATCGATATATTAGAATTCATACATACTGATATTTGTAGTCCAGATAAGGACTCAAATGGTTAAATATACTTCATCCTTTTTATAGATGATTATTCATGATTCCTAATAAGCATGAAGTGTTTGATGCCTTCAAGATATTCAAAACCGAAGTAAAGAAATAATGCGGTAAGCAAATTAAGATCGTGAGATCGGATAGAGGTAAAAAATACTATGGTAGATATACTAAAGATGTGCTAGAGAAAACTTCTTTATTGTTTTGAAGCTGACAAAACCTTTCCAAAAGTCTAATCTGAAGACTTACAGACTCAAGTGTTATAGTATGAAGAACTCCAGACTCTACTGTCAAAGTCTGAAGACCGCTAGACTTTAATCCCAAAGTCTGCCCTCACTAACAGTTTCCAAACCGAACAATGAAGACTTATCTAGATGTCAGATTATCTTCACGGTTTCAATTCGTATGGTTTATGGAAGACCTTATGGCTGGTTTTAGCATCTACACGTGATTATTCTTATTGGAATCTACTCCGATATGAAGATCTTTTGAAAGGCGAGCAAACTTGGAAGGTTCTACTTATGGAAACTAAAGATCCTGATTGTATGGCGAACATGATTGACGGGCTTTCATCACCAATCACTCAATGACTTGAGATCACCTTAATTGATTCTGTCCAATGGGTAGATTGGAAAAATTCCTTTGAAAAGTGCCAACGGTCGTGAAGATATGAAGGAGTATTTAAGGATGATTCTCTAGTTGTTCAGAGGTGTGTGTGAAAGAAAAATTTCAAAGTTTGAAGCTTTCTAGTTATTTGCTTTCTCTCTCATCAAGCTTAAAGTTGTATACAAAAGAGAGAAACTCTTAGCAAGACTTCGTGAGAAATCAAGAGAAACTCTTCACTGAGGAAGTCGAGATCACAAGCTGTAAAATCTCTTTTGATTCATAGTGAAATCCAGCTAGTGGGCTGTCAGCGCGGGAGAGTGGACGTAAGCTTGATCTAAACTGAACCACTATAAACATTGTGTTTCTATTCTCTTTCCCTAAACTCCTAACTTTAATTTGTAGTTTCATATAATTATTTAAAGCTGTTTACGTTCTTAGTCTATAATCTTCTAAAAGTAGTTTACTTTTACTAAGTCTTGCAAAAATTTCTTTAACACCTATTCACCTCCCTGTAGGTGTTTATACTAGTCCTTTCAATTGGTATCAGAGCTTGTGTGCTCATTTTATTGAAGTGTTTTTACTTCTGAGCTAAAGATCTATGGCTAGTATTTGGGCTCTAGGTTTGGTTGAAGGCCAAAGCAACACCAGACCTCCTTATTTTGATGGGAATGAATACAATGTGTGATAAAACAAGATGAAGGCATTCTTGAGATCGAAAGATCCCCTGGAATGGGATGTAATAGAAAAATGAATCATTCCCAAGGCTACATCAGTTTCAAAAAGAAGAAAAAAAGTTAAAGATGCGGACGAATTAACACAAGAAGAAATAATCAAAAGACAAGCTCTTGATACAAAAGCCATCTATTCCTTATACTATGCTTTATCTCCTATTGAGTATAATAAAATTTCATCTTGTGAAATAGAAAAAGAAGTCTGGGATAGGTTGCACGTCACCTATGAAGGAATTGATCAAATTTAAGAAACAAAAATCAATATCCTACTCTGACAGTATGAAGCTTTCAAGATGAAGTCAGGAGAATCCATCACTAACATGTTTAGTCGTTTTACAAAAATTGCAAACGGTCTAGCATATCAAAGACAGCCAATTTCAGGACAAATGAAGGTCAATAAATTGCTACGTGGACTCTCTAAAGATTGGAATCACGTAAAGACTTCAATAAGAGAAACCCAAATGATCATGCCTCTTGTAGTAGATGAACTAGTGGGCACACTTCAATCATATGAAGTGGAGCAAATCAATGAGGAAGAAGATCCTAAAGGTAAGAAGTCAATTGCTTTAAAATCTAATGATAATTCTGATGATACAGATTCTGAAAATGACTTGGACAATGAAGAGCTAGCACTCATGATAAGAAAGTTTAGGAAGCTGAACAGAAAGGGAAGAAGATTTAATTAGAAAAAGCAAGGCACTCAAAAATTCCAGAATAAATCAACTGAGAATGAAGAAGTCAACAAAGATGTGGTCTGCTTTGAATGCAAGAAAAAGGGACACATCGACCCAACTGCCCTCTATTGAAGAAAAAGAAGGAAGAACAGAGGAAGAAGAAAAAGAAAGAGAAGAAGAGGAAGAAGAGAATCAAGATGATTCTCTTGAACCAACATTTGCTGTATCCTTATCAAAGACTTGGGCAAGACAAGAAGTGGAAATGCAAGAGAAGGAAGTGAAAAACATCACCTTGGCACTCAAGAAGAGCATGAACAGGAAGATGAATTCTTTTCTCCACCTGAAGGCATAGAAACAGGGGGGGGCAACTGACAAAAGAGGTACTTATTCACCTATTTTCACTATTGATGTTAGTAGATCTCCAGTAGATCCAGAGGATGTGTATGCCTCTCAATACCCTGACGTAGATCTTGAGGCATCCACTCCAAGTCCTGGTGATCGAGCTGTTGATGTTCCCTCACATCTCAAGACTCTTGGAATTGATTCGGCTGGATTCGGTGCTACATCAGAATCAACAGCAGACTTTCAGAGGCTGCTGGATCTCATTTTGGATTTGAAGGGTTAGCAATACGGATTCAAGTTGAGATGAAGAACATGATGACAGTTTTCAAATCAACTTCAGACTCTCTTCAAGAGCAATTACAATCCCTGAAGACTCAAGTGCAAGAGAATGCAAAGGGTGAGGATATTCAACAGCTGAAGGAGACTCTAAAGAACCTAGAGGAGACTGTCAATTTTATGGGGGATTTCCAAATTGTTCGCATCCTCAAACAGCCCTGATTTTACCCAACTCTTTTTTAAGTTTTTCTCCACTTTTTGCTATTGACAAAAAGGGGGAGAGTTTATACAGATTTGATTGGAATATTTTTGTTTGGTTTGATTTTGATGACTTTTTGTTTGGTACTTTGACTTTGGATTGGTATACTTTGGACTTTTGACTGATGTTTGATTTTGAATCTTTTTTACGCTTGCAGCAACTAGTCTGTGATATTGATTGTGGCTGGATAGTTATTTATCTTGCAGGATTAACATGTTTGTTGTGGTTGCAGAATCGATCCTATCCAGGTCTTAATCAACTTACTTTCATAAGATGTCACGTTTTGCTTAAGTGTTGTTTTGCAAGTCAAAATTTTTCAAATCTGCAGGAAAGTTTTGTTACCATAAAAAAGGGAGAGATTGTTAGAAAAAACTCATTTATTATTTTGAAGCTGACAAAACCTTTCCAAAAGTCTAATCTGAAGACTTACAGACTCAAGTGTTATAGTCTAAAGAACTCCAGACTCTATTGTCAAAGTTTGAAGATTACCAAACTTTAATCCCAAAATTTGCCCTCACTGACAGTTTCTAGACCAAAGAATAAAGACTTATCCAGATGCTGGATTATCTTCAAGGTTTCGATTCGTATGGTTTTTGGAAGACCTTATGGCTGGATTTAGCATCTACACGTGTGATTATTCTTATTGGAATCTACTCCGATATGAAGATCTTTTGAAAGGCGAGCAAACTTGGAAGGTTCTACTTATGAAAACTAAAGATCTTGATTGTATGGCGGAACAAGATTGACGGGCTTTTATCACCAATCACTCAACGACTCAAGATCACCTTAATTGATTCTGTCAAATGGGTAAATTGGAAGAATTCTTTTGGAAAGTGCCAATGGTCGTGAAGGCATGAAGGAGTATTTAATGATGATTCTCTAATTGTTAGGAGGTGTGCATAAAATTTTCAAAATCTGAAACATTCTAATTATTTGCTTTCCCTTTCATCAAGCTCAAAGTTGTATACAAAAGAGAGAAACTCTTAGCGAGACTTCGCGAGAGATCAGAAGAAACTCTTCACTGAGGAAGTCGAGATCACAAGCTATAAAATCTCTTTTAATTCATAGTGAAATCCAGCTAGTGGGCTGTCAGCGCAGGAGAGTAGACGTAGACTTGATCTAAGTTGAACCACTATAAACAATGTGTTTCTATTCTCTTTCCCTAAACTCCTTACTTTAATTCGTAGCTTCATATAATTGTTTAAAGTTGTTTACGTTCTTAGTCTATTATCTTCTAAAAGTAATTTACTTTTACTAAGTCTTGCAAAAATTTCTTTAACACATATTCACCCCCCCTCTAGGTGTTTGTACTAGTCCTTTCAAGATGGACAAGCACCCGGTCCATTTGCGAAGTTTCTTAAAGAACATGGAATTATTATCTAATATACTATGCCTGGTTCTCCAAACCAAAATTGTGTAACAAAAAGAAAAAATCGAACATTATTGGACACGGTACGGAGTATGCTCAACAGCTCCAAACCTCTTAAATTCTTATGGACTAAGACTCTTAAAACAGCAGTGTATATATTAAATCGAGTTCCAACCAAGACTATCCCAAATTTGACTGTTGAGTTATTTAGAGGTTGGAAACCTAGTTTGTGACATGTACACGTTTGGGGATACCCGTTTGAAGTAACAATCTACAATCCACAGGAAAAGAAATTAGATCCAAGGACTATAAGGGGACATTTCATTGGATATGCCAAAAAGTCCAAGGGATATAAGTTGTATTATCCATCTCACAGTACTAGGTTTATGGAATCAAGTAACGCAAAGTTTCTTAAAAATGACCTAATCAGTAGAGTGATCAATTCAGAAACCTTGTTCCTGAAGCAAATCATTTAGATACTCAACCTTACACCTCACGTACTGGATTGATTGTTGTTTATAACGCTCGTTCAATTCAACCAGCCATTGAACAACCAATCATTGAAGATCCACACGTTGTTGATATTGATCATGTAGGCCAAATTGTTCAGCAATTACCAAATACTATTAAACTTTTAGCTGAAGAAGAAACTCCTCAAGAGAATTTTGGTGCAACGTTAAGAAGGTCTACTAGAATAAAGAAATCAACAATCCTTAGTGACTACATTGTATATCTGCAAGAATCTGATTATAACATTGGAAATAAAAATGATCCTAAGACGTTTTCACAAGCCATGAGTTGTGATAGATCCAATTTGTGCTACAATGCCATAAAGGAAGAGATGAGTTCCATAGCATCTAATGAGGTTTGGGATTTAGTTGAGTTGCTCGATGGTGTGAAGGCCATTGGTTATAAATGGGTCTTCAAAACTAAGAATGATTTATTGGGCAACATTGAGAAATACAAAGCCAAACTCATTACTAATGGATTCACTTAAAAGGAGGGAGATTATACATAGACATTTTCTCCTGTATTTAAAAAAGATTCTCTTCATATTATTTTGGCATTGATTGTTCATTTTGATATGGAATTACATCAAATGGATGTGAAAACGGCGTTTCTCAATGAAAAACTAGAAGAAGTGTTTTACATGAAACAACCAAAAGGATTCTTCTCTAGTACTAGTGAGCATTTGGTATGAAAGCTTAAGAAATCTCTATATGGCTTGAAACAAGCATCCTGTCAATGGTACTTGAGATTCCATGAGGTTATCTTTTCATTCGGTTTTGTGGAGAATGTCATGAATCAATGTATATACAAAAAGGTTAGTGGGAGCAAAATTTATTTCTTAGTACTATATGTAGATGACAGTTTACTTGCAACTAATGATACATGGATTGTTAGATGAGGTAAAACAATTTATCTCTAAGAGTTTTGATATGAAGGATATGGGTGAAACAACTTATGTCGTTGGCATTAAATTTAAGCATGCAAGTATCTCTACATGACCATCAAAAAGGCAACTTAGGACACATCCTGTACCAAACATATTAGAAAATAAAATGAAAAAGTGATGACCTTCTTTATATTCATTGGCATATTCGTACGTAGGATTTGTAAGCATGTTTTGAAGACAATACAGACACCAAAGGCCTAGCCATAACAAATAAGAGTATGTCGAGTGCCGAGCACCGCTATGGCGAAAAATCCAATATCAAATGTTGTTTTCTAGTCTGCTGTTGCTCTTTGTAGGAGTGATGTAAACTGATGTTGTCAAATATTCATATGGATTAATATAGAATATGGATTTGTCAGCTTGACTTATGTGATGTTTCATTGACGTGCAAATGCGGTCTTTTCTTGCGTTCCTTTGAGTCCAATATAGAATAATATGAGAATGTTGGTTGACTGAGAGTTTTGGCTAAAATGACAATAGTTTTAGTCTTGATAGACGAGAAAACACCGTGCATGTCCATAGCAGATACAGACACTTCAAGTTGGAATGTCCAATCATGAATGATATAGACAGCACCTTTTTAACACTTGATTATCTCATTAAAAAGATGCACGGAAACTTGTTACACCTTCCCAGAAAAAATTATAGAACAAGTTTAGATGAAAAACTCATTAAAGAATCTATCTTTTGCACAAGAGATAACTAATAATCAACAAAACATATGCAATCATTTCACCTCCTCAATGCTCGAGTCACCAGTCTTCCAGCAACGTTGCAAAATTTATTACAGAATATGCCCTTTTCCATCAGAAGATGTAGGAAGTCCAATGATGAATTCGTCCGCCTCATGCTGATTACCGCAAAACATTACTGAGAGGAATCCATGTCTAGCTACCTACAATAATAAAGTCAAATTACTAACTCAGGGGTGCCTTGAAAATCGACAAAAAAGAAGAATTCGGACCTCCTTTTCTGCAATGTCCAGAAGTCGCAGCTCTAACTTCTGTGCTCACAGGTCCAAAACATTAGAAATCACTTATCTTACTGTTAAATTCACCGATGAGCATAATGCACAAACAGTTCATAGATCACAACGAGAAAAGCCAAGCATTGGAGTTTAAAGCCAGAGGGCAAAAGAAAGCCTTTGCGAGAGCGACGGCGGTGCGGGCAATCCCAATTTTAACCTGAGTGAGAACCCTCCCCGCCACTTAGATCGATCTAAGGCAAAGAGCATTAGGGGAACGGAAATTCTTTCCTTTTGGAATTGTAGTGGCACGAATAGACCAAGAAGCATCGAAGAGAGGATCTGGAACTCGGGTATTTCACAAGAATTGCTTCGTGACTATAATTAAAACAGCCATTCAGGTTTGGGAAGAGAGCCTCACTGCCATCAGGGTAATTTACCACGACATGCCCACTCATGGGCGACGTGTTCTTTCAATAAGCTACAGTCACTTTCCCTTAGATTAATTGCATCAATATGAACAACACGAACCACGGATGAAAGTGAGTAGAGCTTGCAGACAACAACATGAAGCTTGCGGACGACTTAAAGCTTGTGGACGATGAACTTGTGAAAGAAGAGACGACGGCAAACAGCAGATTGAAGCTCACGAGGAGCAATGAGGATCAGGCGAGAGCAATATGAGCATTTGGGAAGAGGAAGGAAGAAAATGTGAAAATTGAAAATCCTATTCAATTCAAGAATTTTTTTAAATTTTTTACCCAGTTGTAGATTTTCACTAAATTACCCATATTCAAGTCACCGGAAAATGTTCACCAGTGAATATTTGGCGGGTCAGTAACTTTAAGCCCTTATTTGAAACTTACTTAGCTACTCTAGGCCTTATTTAAAATAAAGTACACTTTAAACTCTTTTTTAAAAAAAAAATCTCATTTTAGGACCTTACTTAGAATTTTTCATTAAAGTTAGAACTTGAGTACGAAATTATCTATAATGGCCCATCGACATCTCATACCAATATAAAGGACAATAAAAGGCAAAGTAGTCTATCAGATCATCCGAAATGACAATGTACATATTTCTCAGAGGATCCGTGTTTAGGATTTGTAAATATATTTTGAAGACAGTGCAATAAAATTTTTCTAAATTATCCAAACTATACAACCACTCTTTCTCATTAATTACGAGCAAACTCCCAAAAAAAAAAAAAAACAGAGCGAGAGAGAGACAGAAAAGTATCATTTGATCTGCAATATCTCTTAAAATTTTGCTCCTGAAGATTCGATAGCTTTGCTTATAGTTATGGAGCCTAACGGCTCAAAGTAAGTTTGAGCACGTGCAGATAATTCTCTCGCCACGAAATGCATGGTGGGTCGTGAATCGGGGCTCGTGCGCGTGCATGCCAGTGCCGCCATGATGATGAATACCACTTTCTCGGCTCGTTGGCCAGTTGGAGGAGGAAGACGCGGATCGAGCACATCCTTCAACAGCAAATTTGGGTCCTTTGAGATTGTCGACTTTTTTGTCATTGATAAAGAAGAGAGAAGATCCCCTGGATGCTTCCCCATCATAATCTCTAGCGCCACTACGCCAAAGCTATACACATCGCATTTGTTCGTTACCCGCATCGTAATTGCTATTTCTGTTTTTTCATGAAAACACAATGCATCAATGTTTTGATCATAATGTCAAGTGGTACATAAATTCCAAATTTCTTTGATATTATTAACACAAATGACTTTTCAAAATCTATATCTGCTCTTCCAAATAGTCTTGTGAGAATTATTTGATAAATCCAAATTCAAGAAGTTAACGAGAGAAATTTAAACAACTCCAAAAAATATGTACACACAAAATGCATAGTTAGTTTTGATCATATGGCTTACCAGGAGCCATGTAGCCATAAGATCCGGCCACTATGGTCCAATTCGACGAGCCTGAATTCAAGAGTCTCGCTATCCCAAAATCTGAGAGCCGAGGCTCGAGGTCCGACTCAAGCAAGATGTTGTTCAACGTTATGTCTCGATGGACGATAGGCGGTGAGCAATTGTGATGCAAGTAGGTGATTGCGTGAGCCACGCCTTGAACAATCTTCACCCTTGCACCCCAATCCAATTCAGCTGCTCCTGTTCCTCCATACAAGACCTTTGCCAAATTGCCTCTCTCGACAAACTCATAGACCAAGTAAATGCAACCGCTCTTAAAACAGAAACCGTGGAGCTTGATCACATTGCGGTGCCGGACCTCAGTCAACACGCGAATTTCGTTCTCAAAACTCTGGCGGTTGACTGCTGGTATGTTACCGGATTCTAATGTGTTGAGCTTTTTGACGGCAACAATTAGGCCAATACGGCCTTGTAAACGCTCCCAAACCCGCCTTTTCCAATGCAGCACTCTTCGCTGAAATCATTGGTGGCCTTGGCGATGTCGCTAAATGTGAACTTCCCTAACCTTTCCCATATGATCTGCTCAATTTTCTCGTGCTCTTTAAGATGCTTGATCTCTTCCTCTTCGTTGAGAAGCTTTTTCCGCCGCTGAAGTGCCAAAATCACTGTAATTAGAGTCGCTAGAAGTAGTAAGCAGCAAACACCAACACTTACACCAACTATAACTTTTTCCCTATGGTTCGTCGATTTACTGCTCGTCCCACAAGGAGATAATCCCGTCACGTTTCCACACAAGCCCAAATTCCCAATAAAAGCACTTCCCGGTGCTTGTTGGAACAGGCGACCACTAGGAACCGCACCCGTCAGCTCGTTGTACAATAAGTCGATTGAGCTTAAACTCACCAAGCTGGTGAGAGCAGCTGGGATTGTACCCGATAAATTGTTATGGGAAAGATTGAGATTTTCCAGTTTGGTAAGCTTCGCTAAATTGGACGGAATTGATCCCGCTAGTGAATTGTGGCTCAAGTCTAGGAGAATCTGTAGTGCGAGCAAGTTCCTGAGCTTCGACGGTATGACACCTGATAGATTGTTGTTGCTCAAGTTCAAGCTTAGTAAATTCTCGCAATTTGCTAGCTCGTTCGGTATGCTACCGCTCATTGCATTCTTCGACAAATCAAGATAATTTAGCTTCAATAAATTTCCTAATGAGATGGGAATCTCTCCGACCAAATGGTTGTTGCTCAAGTTCAGATTAAGCAACTCCCCTAGATTTCCCATCTCGGCGGGAATTTTCCCAGTCAATTCATTGTTGTACAAAGTCAGGCCACACAACTGAGACAATTTCCAAGCTCTGGGGGATGCTGCCGGAGATTTTGTTACCATCTATCTGCAAATTTGTGAGATTTGTGCATCTCCCCATTGTGCCGAGAGATTCCCAACAAATCGGTTGTTGCTGAGTGTTATAAAGACCAGATTCGGATAAACTCCAAACGCACTCGTGATATCTGCAGTGAACTGATTGCTCTCTAGACGGACTCTCCTTAGCCCCGAACAATTCTTTAAGCAGTCGGGCAGCAGCCCGGTGAAGTTATTCCCATTGACCGTGAGATATTGAAGAGCAAACCCACTGCATAAATTTGGCGGCAGTTCTCCGGTGAAGCTGTTGTCAGAAAAGCTAACTATGCTCAGAGAAGGACTGTACTTGCCAAAATCGCGTGGTATGCTTCCCAAGAAATTGTTCGTGAACAAAGAGATCGACTGCAAGTTAGCAAGGCGAGTGATGGTCTCGGGGACCTCCCCATAAAGCTGGTTCTCATTGAGGCGGAGATTGGTCACTGATGTGAGATTCCCGACCTCCGGAGGAATTTGCCCGGAGAGATTGTTTATTGAGAGGTCTAACTGGAGCAAATTCTTGAGGCTCCCAATCCCAATAGGGATCAAGCCGGAGAGTGAATTGTGGTCCAAGTAGAGGTAATTGAGTTTGGTTAGGCTTCCGATTTCTGGCAGAATTTGCCCGGAGAGATTGTTACTTGAGAGGTCTAATTGGAGCAAATTCTTGAGCCTCCCAATCCCCGTAGTGATGGGGCCGGAGAGCGAATTGTTGCCCAAGTAGAGATATCTGAGCTTGGTTAGACTTCCGATTTCGGGCGGAATTTGCCCAGAGAGAAAATTGTTCGGTCCATTTGAAGAAGGTATAACTGGAACAAATTCTTCAAGCTCCCAAATCTGACCAGATTGGACAGTGAGATGGCAGCCCCCAGAGATTGAATTCTGGGCAAGGGCTAAGTAGGTGAGGTTAGCACAGAGCCCAAGCTCCGAAGGGATCGAAGAGGTCAACTCATTTAGACTCAAATCAAGCTTTTCAAGCTTTCTCAATTGTCCAATGGAGCGAGGAATCGCCCCTTCGAAGAAATTGCCTGCCAGGTCCAAGAACCTGAGCTGGGATAGATTGCCGATTGAGGACGGTATTGGGCCGATGAGATTGTTGTCGCTGACGTTGAAGCAGGTCAGGTTTGGAAATGAAGCGACGTCGAGCGCACTGAGCGTGCCGTTGAGGCTTATGCTGGAGAGGATGATCTCTGAGACCAACCCGCCATCGTTGCAGGCAATGCCAGTCCAGTTGCAGCGATGGGTGATGTTGGTGAGTGACCATGAGCTCAGAGAAGGTGGTGGAGGAGGAGGAGAGAGAGAGTTCTTCCATTTGACAAGAGCTTGCGCCTCTGTGGTCGGTGATGGTGAGGCCTGAAATGGAAGCGAGAAGATGAGACAGAGGAAGAGGCAGAGGGAGAGAGGGCTGGTTGGAGTTGATTTTGTCATGCTTAGCAAGAATTCATGAGAAATAAGGGAGCTGAATGAACTTCTTTTGTAGCCCGAAGGGTTCTAGTTTAGACCAAGGACCTCGAGAAAGTGACGAACTCTGCGGGAGTCTTACGGTGACAAAATGTTTGACTCTTAGTCATTTTCCGACAACGTTGCATGAAAAGTCCTAAGGGGCTGCCTCCATGTCATTTCGCCCGCGTATATAGCCACGTTATTTTTTAAGAAAAGTTTTACCGAAATCACAAAAGTAGTCTTTGGACTACTAGTACTTCTTACTAATACCAGATTCTTTGATTAATACTAGGATGATATGATTTGAAGATTCTTGGTCAGGTGTCGAAATAACTGAAATCCATGTATACAAAAATTTGCTTGTTTAATTATAATAGACAAGCATTTGTCTAGTCAACGCACTCACTTGAGCGGGTGAGGGCAACCCCCACCCTCTCTTGAGGCCTGGCAAAGGTCAATGAGGCCTGGCAGTGGCCGATGGAGGGGAAAAGCAAAAAAGAAAATAAGAAAATAAAAAATAAAGAACAAAGAATAAAGAATAAAGAATAAAGAAAATAAGGAAAAGATAATATAAAAAAATTAAATTAATATAAAATTCAAAAAATTATTTTAAAATTATTTTAAAAATTATCATGCATTTAGAGTTGACTATAAATATGTATTTACCAATGGTTTGATGTGAATGTCTTATAATGCAATTATAATTGTCATAATCAGCCCCACTTTTCAATTTTGTCAATGTTGTCCTAAACAATTAGGTGATATTTTAATGTAGTCTTTCTAGCCAATTGCCACCTAAAATTGTTGACATGGCATCTAGTCATCACCAACCGCCTTAAGTGACATGCTACCATAGGCAATTTGTTGATTTTCCCATTATAATTTTCGACAACATTTGACAAGAAAGACTACATTTAAATATTGCACAATATGTAGCATTATATTGACAAAAATAGAAAGTTAAACCTGAATTGACATCCTTAAAGTATGTTTAAGAATACATTGATAATTTTCCCAAATATTTAAATAATCACTTCTTCAACAGACACATCTATAAGCATGTTTTGGGATAAGTACATTAGGAGTGCCATAACTTTTATAGAATGTTCACTTGAACATCACAAATTTGAAAAATCGATCACTTAAGTAACATTGACTGTTTGACTCACCGGAAAATCCGACGTAGGCACTGGTCATCTTGTATGGCAACGCCAGTGCTGATGTGGACAATTAATAAAATAATTCAAAAATAAAAAATAAATCCATGTCGAAATGGAAAATTAATGAAAAATTCCACATATGATGATTTGCTAGAAATGGCACTCAAATAATCAAATTTACTCGATGTGGCACTTAAATGAGGAAAAAAAAGGTCATGGCCTTCAAGTGAGCACCATATAAAAGTTGTGGCACTATTGCTATACTTGTCCCACAAAAGTGCAATAAATTTAGAACTTTTTAGACAATTGTTCTATATTCAACTTAACGTGGACTTGCAACTAGAAAATCCCGATATAACTGGTGCATAATCAACATAAACGATGCATATAGTGAGGTTGTGCCTATAAAGCTAGCAGTTACTATAACTGCTAACTTGACAAGGTGCATCTTCGATCTTATAACAGAATTGCATGCAATGGTGATGTTTCTTTATCTATGGTAAAGGATGTTGAGTTTAAAAATTCTTGTATGGTAATTAAAGGTGTTGGTAGATTTGGTACCTTGATGAGGCTCACTTTTATAGCGAATTTTAAGCACGAGTTAGTCTTTAAAGATGTCTGTGATGACTAAGGAGCCCAAGAAGGATTGTGGAAGAGTAGTGGTGGTGTTCGAGTTCAGGTGAAATTGTCATGAGTAAATTAAACGTCGAGCCAAAGTGAAGATTATTGTGAATATGTCTCAAATTGGTGCCCATAAAGGAAACTCAATCTAAATAGATTTTCTAAAAGAAGGTTGCTATTTTATATTCAAATATTATGGGGCGTTATTTTTTGCCCATCAGTGAGCAAAGGAGCGCTTGGTCATAATAATTCACTTTGTGGCATGCTCATAAATTACGTCGTGAAGAATATATATAGGTGGGTATTGGTTTTTGTTAGGAAAATCCCTTATGATATTTTGAAGATGACAAAATAAATCAAAAGTTACTAACGAGTTTAATGGTTGAATAATATACTATGCAGATGATAGAACATGTAAAGGATATTGTCAAAGTCTATGTTTGGAAGAACCAGAAGATGGACTCTATGCTAAAGTTGAACTTATTTAGATTGTGTCCAACCCTTAAAGCTAAATATGTTCAGAAGCATAATATGTTTAGACTCAGATTGTAAAGTCTATTGCATTCAAACTCATATTGTAAAGTTTACATCCAGAATGAGACAGACCGTAACACAAGCCCCAAACATATAACGGCTAGTGATCTGGTTTGAATTTTACATCAAAATTGATTTAATTGACTCGATCTAATTGATTGACAGTTAAATCTTGAAAACAAGAACTTTCTATACGAAGAAGCTCTACTTATGGAAACCAAGATTCTGTTTGTATGGGCGATTGGAATCAATTTGGGATTCTACTTTTATCACTCAACGGTTACCAAATCTTCTAAATACAGATCTGTCCAACGGAAGATTGGAAGGTGATCCTCTAAGATACTGTCCAACAGCTAGTTTGGAAGTGGATGAGTATTTAAGGAGATCAAGGACCGATGAGCAAGTAAAAGACGGAGCGTAGAATTTATAATTCGAAAGTCTGAGCGACATTCGATCATACACTTGTCTCTTGTGAGCTTAAACGTTTGTGATCGTAAGAGAAATACCAAAAAAGTAACTTAGTAAGATAGTGTGATCTACCACTAAGTGTTTGCACTTAAAGTTGTAATCTCTTGTTGATTGCATAGTGGAATCCAGCAGAAGGCTGTTAGTGTGGGAGAGTGAACGTAGTCTTGATTTAAGCCAAACCACTATAAATTATGTGTTATTATTCTCTTTCCTAAACTCCTTTATTTTATTTCGCATTTATTTGCCAAGGTTTATTTTAAACACCTATTCACCCCCCCTCTAGGTGTTCTTACTAGTCTTTTCAATTTTTTCCTATATTTAAGTAGAGAAACCATTGGCCGCGACAATCAATTGTTCAAGTGCCCTCATGAATTACATTGCGAAGAAATTGGAAATGTTTTAAAGACAAAAAAAAAAAAAAAAATCTTATGATGAGATTTGTGAATTCCTTTGTGAAATTAAGAAATTATTCATGAGGAATTGTGAGGGTCAAATATTATGTAAGTTATTGAATGTAATTGGAGCTAGAAAACACTGAATGTGTTTGAAAGATTTGAGTGCGATTGCAATATCCATAATATCATCTTATTTATAGTAGAATTTATGTGTTGTTCTTCCTATGGAATAGATCACATTGGTCAAATCATATAAATTCGATATTCGATTCATTTGTACTATTATTATGTATGATTGCATGTCGTTTTGCAACGCTATCTTTTAAAGGTAATGATGGATGGACTTAAGTACACTTTTAACATCGTCATTGCTATCCATGTTGGGTTCATATAATTAATTTCCCTTTAAGACTCCATTCATTTCACATAAAATGACTTATTTTTCGATGTTTGGCCAAAATCTAAAAAATGAACTAAAGAATATTTTTCATCGTTTGATATGGAAAATTTGATTTGATTTTCTTCTGTGTACTCATTTTAATAATATATTATTTTTTATTTTTTATTTAAAAAAACGAATTTTCTATTTTTCTTTCTTTTTCTTTTCTTTTTTATTTATTTTACTTCTTCTTGAACTAATCACTGACCACAGGCGAGATTGAGCTTTCTCGCCTTCAACGAGCGACTCCCTTGCCCCGTAGTCAATTGTCAGCCGTCACCATGGCAAGTGATTGGCCAAGGAAGAAGGCCAAAAAAAAAAAAGGAAAGAAAAGAAAAGAAAACTAGAAAAAAAAAAAAAAATAACTAAAAATTCCATTTTTTTAAAAAAATAAAGACAAATAAAAGAAAAATTAAAAATAATTAAAAGGAGTGCAAGGAGGAAAACATGTTTGGTTTGGGTGAAAGAAAGATGAAGAAAAATGATCTCTTATTTTCAAAAAGCGAAAATCATTTTTCCCTATTTGAGAAAACTCTTATTTGTGTACCATACATTAGAAAATCCAAAGAAATATTTTCGTGGAAGTTGTTTGCCACAAAATGAACGGAACCTAAATACTAAAATATTTTCACTTTTATTAATTAAAAAAAATTCATAAAATACTAGCTACTGGCCAGGTGTAGACTCTAGTCTACTGAAGATTGCCGCCGTTACAACGGAAGCCATTTTTAATGAAAAATCGCCCTCTTTTTGAATTTGCTTACTAAATACCTTACAAATAAAAATAGGATTGTGATTTAGCAAAACAAATAAAAAGAGGATTGTGGTCTCAATTGGAATGATAAAGTGCTACTGTCATTTTTTAAGCTAGTATACCTACAGCACCGATAAAATGTAGTCTTGATTCGTGCCATTTGACTGCACATCAACGAATAGAGATCTATTCAAATTCATGCGCATCATTGGAAGCAGTGAACGATAATTTTGCGCCATTAAAAGGTTGATTGAGACAGGTAAATTAGGCGGGAAATAAAAGCTGCGAGCAATGCATATGGATTTAAAAGGCTACAAGTCAATCGGAATCGAGCAGAGATAGCTGATAACATGAAATTTGTAGCCAAACTCTTTTCTTTTATGATTAAGAAATATCGTCAGGTCTGTTTTATGAACCTAAAAAGTTATGAAAGAGAGCACTTTTTCGATGGTTATCTGCTGAAGAGTCCATTTAAGACCGCTACGAGCTATCACCAATCTGATTGTAGATTTCGAAAATTTAGTAATATAAGGTAGGATGGAGATTGAACGATCCACCAATATTTTCTCAAAGTACAAGGAGAGGTCATTTGGAGGCGACACAAGGGACCACCATACACATTATTTTGGCTAGTGATCATCCATCAATCAATTCAACCATCGTCAAACAGATTTGATTAGAAAAAAAAAAAACCAATTGAAAAAGCTGAAACCAAGGATACAATAGAAAAGGAGGAAATTCATTTGTACCCTTAATCACGTCAGAATAAAAAAAAAATAATCGGGTAAGTCAAGACTTATCAAAGCTGGCATGAGGGTAGAATCACAGCGGACCTCCAAATTGACATTGACATTGACATTTATTGCGTGCATCGAGGGTGTTGGAAATATACTACTTTCTCTAGTTACTATATAGGATTAGATTAATTATAATCTATATTAATTGTAATTTTACTCTAATTGCATTCTCACCCTATACACAGGGAATGCGAGTTAAAGAGAAAATTGGCAATTGTTTAAATCAGCCCTCCTATTAAATATTTTTAATTAGAAACGTGTTGTAACAGAGGCACAATTACGCCATTTCTTGTTTGGTCAATCCTAATCAAAGGCCCGCAAAACAAGCTAATGTAAACATAGAGAGTCGTGTAGGAGATTTGTGCCGGCTAATCTCGTTATTAACAAAGACCAATAATACATTTGCGTACATGTATTTCACGAAAAATTAACCATCGAGAAAAAATGATTATTTGCATTGCTTACAAAAATGAATGGACAAAAAATAATTTCTTCTTCTATGAAAATATATATAAATAAATTGTTATTGACAATGAATTTTAATATAACATTTGGGAATTGGGGCCAATGAGGAAAAGGACAAGGGCGATATCAAGTATAAAACATGGGGGTAGTATTTTTGCCACGCAATATATTAGAGCAATTTTCCTAGACGCACTATTCACATATTCCAGCTAAACTACTTTAGCATCAAATCGATTGTACTCGAATCTAATTGAAATTTCTCGAAAAAAGCAGGACAAAAATTCATCAGGAACAACTACATAGAGGTTGATGTCTATGTACTATTATGAACAATTCAATTTAGGATTATAGAAAGCAGTTTTTTGGCTCGGAAATAATTGCAAAAATTGATCTATCTCAGGCATATCAACCAGAGCCAGAGCAAGTCCATTAGTATCTGTAGCTAGGATAATTCCAATAGTATTTGTAGCTAGGATTTTAGCTTTACATCTATATACGGATATTCTCTTAGCCTTTCATACGCATATATTGCAGTACAAGTCTAGCTTTACATGGATTATGTGGATCTACCTATATTTAACATGAAAAATGTTTGACAATTCCTAATTAAAGGCAAATTGCAATGAAAAACTAGATGCGCAGTTTCCATGTCTTATTTGAGATGTGAATATTGGGAACTTAACTCATCGCTTATTTTCCTTTGTTTGCTAGTGTATTTCCTTTAGATTATGTTGCACAATTACATTGTTGTCTTGATTGGTTTAGACCTATCAATCATGATTTGCCATGTGGCTCCCGATACTCCTCCCTGTAGACCTCTTGCTGACAAGTAAGGCAAAGCTATTTTAGCATTCTGTATGACTAAATCCACCTTATTTTCATTGAAGAGACGGAATTCACCTTTATTATTAAGTTGAAACTTAAAGTCGGGGATCCCAATTTACACATTGTCCTTCTCTTTCTAGCTTTATGTAGCATCCGGTTACCCTAATTGACAAGAACACATTTAAGCAAATATAACCGTGCACATCAAAAACCTATCTTTTCTTCTCTCTTTTTTTTTTTTTCCACTTCTACACATATTAGTAATTTTATTTGCTAGAGAGAGATCTTTAGAACTTTTCATTTTGTCAAGCAAATTCTAGATTAATTTCCATGTAGAAATCCAGAAAAACCTAGATATAAACAAAATTTTCAAAATAACAACTACGCCTAAAGTAAAAGAAATACATTTCACGAAAGCTCAATTTTATTCATGTTGGATTGACAAAAAAAAAATGTTGTTTTAATCCTCTTAAAGATAATGGGTTCAAATTTGAAGGGAACCCACTATAGAAAAGAAATAAATTGAGGAAAATGCATAAATGTGGAATCCATCAAGGGTGATTTCAACCATCTTGCATAAACAGAGTGTATTTAGTCATAGAAAGGGTGGAAATAATGTCAACCAAATAATACTGGAATGGTAAATGATGCAATACATTAAAGTTGCAAAGTAAAAAAAAAAAAAAAAAAAGTTTGATTTATATATGGGTATAATTGCTTGGTCAAGTCACCAACAATGCATTTTATGCCTAACTTCCAACGCATCAATAACTAATTAATCAAAGTGGTTTTAGGGATAGGTCTCTCATTGCCTCAGCATGCACACGCGGACTGTAAGCCAAGCTCTATATATTTGTACATTTCTATGATTTAGCTAGGATTAGGACTTATCAAATCGGCGCATTTGGTTAGTTTGGATGGGTTGCGATAGGATTGGACCCAAATTAACCTATATTTACCTATAATTTTAGTAACAAATACCCAACATGAACTCAACACATACCCAACCCAATCGAGACTCCAATCCTTAACAACTTTTCTCGTCAAATATAGAGAATAACTTACTAAAAGAAAATAACCAATTTTATATAAAGTAAACTTGAATAAAACTAGCAAATAATAAATTACCAAAAATAATCCTCCTTGGGCAATCATCATTGCACCGTCAACACTGTCGCATTAATGTCGTTAAAAATTTTGGAAATTAAAAAATTGAATTTGAAATGAAAATTATGATCAAAAATGTTTTTTTTCCTCCAAAAGAAAAACATAATAGAGTATAGAAGACCCAAAATTCATCCAACCATCTCCTGTAAAATATATTGTTCGCTATAACGAACATATTAATAATCCTTTTTATAACGTGTTATGTTCTTAAGAGAGCTAATTATGTGATTGGACCTTTGCACTCGTGTTCTTAATTTAATAAGAAAATAATTGAGGTAACAATCACTTTTTTTTTCTCTCTTTTCTTTATCGTGCATTGCATCATCTGCATAATCTTGAGCACGCCTAAGTAGAGAGGATTTCAAGTTTAATGACAATGGAAGCGATTTCAAAGCTTGCTGCTTTGGAACATGAGGCTGTCAACTATCAATCTTTCTACGTATATGCTCAAAGAAAACTAATTAACGATTTAAATTAGAGCTTGGTCAATCTGAAGTCTTCTTCACGCTCAACTTTTTTTTTTAAGGGGTTAAAAGTGGTTGAAAGTGAAGACAGAATTTTTCCAAGCAGACTGGAATTGCATTTTGGGCCATTAGTAGGACCTACCCATTGGATTGCACCCTGAAAGTGGGTGTAATTTGACAAGTCAAAAGTCACTAATAATGCGATTTACGCGCATCCTCCAACCCCAATAAGTAGGATTGGTGAATGTTCCCTCGAATTAGGACTTTTCCTAGTCAATTTATCTTTTTTGAGCAATGTGTCGTACCATGGAAATCAATATACCCCTAGCCACATTCAAAATCATGGAAACTTATGGTAGCCGACAAATTGCCAATCACTTTAAGCGATAATTTTTAAAGAGGTTTCACTTTAAGCAATCACAAATTGCCAATCACTTTAAGTGAAAACCAATTAGGGCCTGTTTGTTTGTATTTCTTTTTTTTGTTTTTGAACACTTTTTCTGTTTTTTTGTTCCTGGGAACAAAAAAGGAACAGAAACGCGTTTGGGTGCGTTTACTTCCTTTTTTTCCTTTTGTTCCCAGAAACAAAAAAGAAACAAAAATAAGAAACAACAAATTTGTGTTTCTTATTTCTGAAACAAAACTTAGAAACACTTTTTTATTTTCTTCTTCTTTTTCTTCTTTTTTTCTTCTTCTTTTTTCTTTCTTTTTTCTTTCGCCGGTCGCCGGCCTCGGCCATGGCCGGCGACCGGCCGACGAGGGCCGGCGGCCTCGCCCAGCCACGGCGAGGCTCGCTGGCCCCGGCGAGGCCGAGCTCGCCCGGCCTGGTGAGGCTCGGCCTCGCCGGATCTGGGCGAGCTCGAGCCGGGCCTGGGCGAGGCCGACCTCGCGCCGGGCTGGGCGAGCTCGATCTCGCCCCAGATCCGGCGAGGCCGAGCTCGCCTAGCGGCCGGCGAGGCTCGGCCTCGCCGGATCTGGCAAGTCGGCGTCGCCGCGGTGGCCCGGCGAGGCTCGGCCTCGCCGGGCGAGCTCGACCTCGCCGGGCCGGCGAGCCTCGCCGTGGGGGCGAGGCCACCGGCCCTCGTCGGCGGTCGCCGGCCATGGCCGAGGCCGGCGACCGGCCAAAAGAAGAAAAAGAAAAAAGGAAAAATAAGAAAAAAAATAGAATAAATAGAATAAAAATATTTAAAAATAAAAGAAATAAAAAAAATTATACAAATTTACCAAACGTGTTTCTGTTTATTTTTATTCCCAGAACAAGTTTACCAAACGCGTTTTTTTTTTGTTCAAAAATTGTTCCGGAAACAGAAACGGGAACAATTTTTAAACAGAAACGCAAACAAACACACCCTTAACCTCTAAAAACAGAGCTTGGTCAATATGAAGTCTTCTTCATGCTCAACCTTTTTAAATGGGTTGAACGTGAAGACAAGAATTTTCCAAGTAGACCAGAATTGCATTTTGGGCCATTAGCAAGCCGTACCTATTGGATTGCACCTTGAAAGTGGGTGTAATTTGATAAGTCAAAAGTCACTAATAATGTGATTTATGCTATCCTCCAACCTACCAATAAGTAGGATTGGCGAATGTTCTCTCGAAATTAGAAATTTTCCAAGTCAATTTCTTTTTTTGAGCAATGTGTTGTGCCATAGAGATGAATATACCACTAGCCACGTTCAAAATTATGGAAACTTATGATGGCCGACAAATTGCCAAACACTTGGGATAAGTATATTAGAAGTGCCAAAAGTTGTGTACGACGCTCACTTTAGTGCTAAAAAAAAAAATTTTGGATCACTTAAATACCACTTAAAAAAAAAAGATCATTTAAGTGCCAATTCCGGTTTGGGTTGTCGGAACTTTGATGTGGTTATATTTTATTAATCTGTTAGTCCTACGTGGCTCATCGTCGTGCCTAATTAACATATAACCCATAAATGACGTCGTCCAAAAATTGTAAATAATAATCATTTAAGAACCAAATTTTATTTAAAGTAATCATTTGTGTGCCAAATTTTTTTAAAGTAATCACTTCAATTGTTAAGAAAAACAATCACTTCAGTGCCAAACATGTCATGTGAAAATGCCACTTGAACTGGAGTTTTTATAAAAATTGCCAAGTCATATTAAAATTTTAATTATAAATTATTCGTAATCAATTTGGCTGAAATTTCTTGTTACTAGCACTTAAGTGATCGTTTTTTCTCCGATTTAGCACTTAAGTGAGTCGACGGGAACTTTTGACACTAAAGTAAGCGTTATACATAACTTTTGACACTTCTAGTGTATTTATCCCTAAACGCTTGAAGTGATGAATTTTAAAGAGGTTTCAATAGTAGATGATCAAAGGTTGTTGAAAAGGAAAATTCAAGATTAAAAAATGATGTTCGAAAGCACTATATTGCAAACTTTCAAAAAAAGATTCAGAATTTAGACCGCTTTGCTGGAATGGCAAAGAAGTTTACTCATTGATTAAGTAAGATTATTGGCTAAACAAAAGGAAATAGGGAAAATTGTCTAAAAAATCATAAACCTTATATATTTTTACCAATTCAGTTCTAATCTTTCTTAATTTTGCTAATTGAGTTTTAATTATTTTCAGATTTTATCAATTGAGTCTATATCACTGATATAAATGCTAACTATCTCATGTGGCATGTCTACTGCTAACGTGGATAATTTTTTATAATATTGTAATATTCTTTTTCTCATTTTTCTTATTTTCTTTTCCCTTTTTCCCCTTCTTCCTCCTCTAGTAGTCACCAAGTCTCGGCTACCAACCAGAGGTGAGGGTCAATGAGGACGACTTTGTTGGCTTCTAGCAAAGTTTAAGCCCACCAGCTACTAGTGAGGGCAAGCCTCCTTGTCGTTGGGTGAGGTCACCATTGGCAAGGCTCAACCTCACCAACCCTCGCCTCTGGCTGGTGGTCGAGGCCTAGCGACAGACTACAAGACGAAATTTTTTTAAAAAATATAAAATAATAAAATATTATTTAAAATTATCCACATCAACATCAAACTTACCACATAGGATGGTAGCATTCACATCAGCAATTTCTAGTAAAAATTGGTAAGATAGATCAATTAGCAAAAAGTGAAAATGTTTATGACTCAATTAGCAAAATTAAAAAGTTTAGAACTAAATTGGCTAAAGTAAAATAGGTGTAGGAATTTCTAGTCAATTTTCCTTAAAGAAAGAAAAAAAAAAGCAATCAAAGAATGAACGAGCGGAAGATAAGACAATGAATGTCAAATAATGTGTGAATTGGCAATGTGTATAGATATATGTAAATATATATACGTACGAAGTGTAGGTTCTCAAAAGCCAATTCACACATAAATTAAATCAAGAAATCTATTATGGAGCTACATGCATAGGCTCGGTTAATGATCAATTATGCCGAAAATAGTTGCACCAACTCCCCCTTTACCTTGAAGCCCCGGAAACCCTTCATGGTGGGTATTCACTTTGAGAGAATTATTACAAGAATATTAACTTTTTTGTTAGAGAATCTAACATCATAAATTGAGCGAAAAAGCCAAATCCTAAACATTCATGTGAGCTTCTCACGCTGGAGCTTCGGCTAGTCACATTGAAGTTTCCATCATAACAAAGTTCAAGATGTGAAATTTCCTTACACGACTCGAGAACGAGACTCGATCTTAACAAATTCGAGTTCATATTCATGATGTTCCGTTTGCGGATTATCGTCCACCCATCTGATGCAATCGACAATATGACTTCTATTAGAGTTTGTGTGCCAACAAACAAACCTACTTGGAAAAGGGCCATATTAGAGTTAGAATTTGAGTGCGCAAGTATCTTCACACGACCATTGAAAAGGCAACTTAGGAGTTGGGATACATTCCATATCCGTGTATAGGAAAACAACGCAGATAATGGATGACCTACTTTATACTCATTAGAATATCCGTACTTGAGATTTGTAAGAATGTTTTGAAGACAATGCAGACATCACAGGCCTAGCCATAATAATAAGAGTACATCGAGTGCCGAGTACCGCTATAGCCCGATTCCATTTTTAGGTTCGCATCACGGGTCGATTTCCCTGTTCCCTCGTGAGAAGAATGAAAACAGTAATAGAACCCGATATGAAGCTCCAAATCCAAGTATACGGTAACCCAAATCAACACAACCTGGATATGATTTCACTGTCAACAGAGAAACCCATCTCACTATATCTGCTCAACACCACCTATTTTATCACACCTCCTTTATCACTGATGGTCATCTAGGGGCCTTGGCTAGTGATCTGGGCTGTTTTCCTCTCGACAATGAAGCTTATCCCCCATCGTCTCATTAGAGAAGAGGTATTACTTGCATAAAATCTATGATTGGATTCAAAAAAGCGTAGGCCGTACAAGTAACTATGACATATCAAATTGAACAAACATTTAACATAAAGTGAATAACATCAGCCGAATTAACACAATTTGGATATGATATCACTCTCAGTGGAGAAACTTATCTCACTACGTCTGTTCAATAAGGTACATGTAACTATCACACAGGTCAATGTTTGCCTTAGCTTGCAAACGTGGGGTTGTACGCCAAGCTCTATATATTTGTACATCTCTATCATTTAGTTAGGAGTAGACTTGTTAAATCAGTGCATTGGGTTAGTTTCGATGGGTCGCAGTAGTTTTCAACTGAAATCAACCTATATTGACCTATTATTTTAGTAACATATATTCAACATGGACCCAACATATACCCAACCCAATGGAGACTCCAATTCTTAACAACTTTTTTCCTTAAATATAAAAATAACTTATTATATGAAACTAACCAATTTTAAATAAAGTAAACTTGAACAAAACTAGCAAACAATAAATTATTAAAATAATCCTCCTTAATAACTCGTATTTTGAATGCATTAACAAAGTGACCAGTGTCATTTTTTGGGCAATTATCGTTGCACCGTCAGCACTGTCGCATTGACGTTGTTAGAAATTTTGAAAATTAAAAAAAATTGAATCTGAAATAAAAGTTATATTAGGAAAAGACCAAAAATGTTTTTTCCTCCAAAAGAAAGAACATAATAGAGATATAGAAGACCCAAAATTCATCCAACCATCTCCTGTAAAATATTTCCGTCGCTACAACAAACCTAGTAATAATCCATTTCTAAAGTGTTGTGTTCTCAAGAAAGCTAATTGTGGCGATTGGACCTTTGCACCCGTGTTCCTGATATGTTAAAAGAAAGAGAGCTGATTGAGGTAATAATTACTTTTTCTTTCTTTCTTTTTTTCTATTGGATATTGCATCACCTACATTTCTAGAGCAAGGTCTAAATCTCAAGTTCGTGGACCATAGACGCGATTTCAAAGTTCGCAGCTTTTGAACATGAGATGGCCCTCATTTATCGATCTTTCTACATCCGTGTTCGAAGAAAACCAATTAACCATCTAAAGACAAAGCTTAGTCAATCCGAAGTCTTCTTCACGCTCACGCTTAACCCTTTTGAAGGGGTTGAACGTGAAGACAAGAATTTTTCCAGGCAGACAAGAATTGCAATTTGGGCCAAAGCTGGCCATACCTATTGGTTTGCACCTTGAAAGTGGGTGTAATTGATAAAATCAAAGTCACCAATGATGCGATTTATGCCTCTTTCCAACCCACCAATAACTAGGATTGGTGAATGTTACCTCAAATTAGGACTTTTGCCATTCAATAAATTCTCTTTTTAAGCAACGTGTGGGGCCATAGAGATGAAAGTACCACTAGCAACATTCAAAATTATGAAAACTTATGGTGGCAGACAAATTGCCAATCACTTTAAGTGATAACTTTTAAAGAGGTTTCAGTAGTAGGTTATAAAAGGTTGTTGAAAAGGAAAATTCGGGAAAAAAATAATCTTTGAAAGGACTATATTGCAACTTTTCAAAAAGATTCAGAACTTAGACCACGTTTTCGGAATAGCTAAGAAATTTACTCATTGATAAAGTAATATTATGTGAATTGGCTAAACAAAAGGAGAGAGGTAAATTTGTTAAAAAAGTGCTAAACCCATTGTATTTTTACCAATCAGTTCTAAACTTTTAATTTTGCCAATTGAGTCTTGAACTTCACATTTTGCCATTTGACTCTATCTGGCTAATTTTGACTGGAAATATCTTATATGGATGTTGGCCGTCCTACATGGCACGCCTAACGCTCACTTGGATAATTTTTAATAATTTTTTAATATTCTTTTTCGAATTTATTATTATTTTTCTTCACTTCTTCTTCCTCTAGTCAATCACCAGGCCTAAGCTATCGACTAGAGGTGAGGACCTCCCAACTTTTGGCAAAGCTTGACCCCATCAGCCACTAGCGAGGGCGAACCTCACTGTCATTGGGTGAAGTAGCCTTGCCGCCTTCAAATTTGGCTAGTGCTCGAGGACCAATGACCGACTAGGGTACAAAAAATTAAAATTAAAATATTATTTAAAATTTTCCACGTTAGCACCGAGCGTGTCACATAAGACGGCTAACATCTAAGTCAGCGATTTCTAGCTGAAATTAGTCAGATGAACTCAATTGATAAAATGTGAAAATGTTTAGGACTTGATTAGCATAATTCAAAGGTTTAGCATTGAATTTGCAAAAATAAAATAGATTTAGAATTTTTTGGATAATTTTCTTTATAAAAAAAAGGCAATTAAAGAACGAATGAGCGGAAGATAAGACAATCGATGTCAAATAATGTGTGAATCGGCTAGATGTGTGTGTGTGTGTGTGTGTGTGTGTGTGTGTGTGTGTGTGTGTGTGTGAGAGAGAGAACCAAGTGTAGATTCTGAAAAGCCAATTCACATAAATTAAATCAAGAACTCTATAATGGAGCTATAGCATAGTCTCGGTTAATGATCAATTGTACCAAAAAACTAAATCCCCTTTACCTTGGAGCCCCGGAAAACCTTCTTCGTGGGTATTTCATTTTGAAAGAATTATTACAAGAATGTTAACATTTTTGTTGGAGAATCTAACATCGTAAATTAACCGAGAAAAAGCAAATTCTAAACTTCATGTGAGCTTCTCAAGCTGGAGCTTTTGTGGGCCAAAAAAGAAAAATTGCTAGAGCTTTGGCTAGTCACGGAAATTTCCATCATGTTATTCTTTTTAGTCTTTCACTTCGATGACAAAGTTCAAAACATGGAATTTCCTTACACAACTCGAGAATGCAACACAATCTTAAAAAGTCTGATTTCATATTCATGATGTTTAATTCCCAGATTATCATAGCTGCAGATCCTACTCTGGAAACAGAAATACCCAGATTAATAGCAGGTCTGATTCCAGCATTGAATATCCCAACATGGAAGTATTGAAAAAACTCATATAAGCAAAAAATCTCAAATATCCCTACCCATTTGATGCGACTGACAAAAGGACTTACTATTCGAGTTTGTTTGCAAATAAAAACCCTAATAGGAAAAATGCCATATTAGAGTTAGAATTTGAGTGCGCAAATTGAAAAGGCAATTAGGGAGTTGGGATACTTCCCCTACCAGCGCACCGATAAATAACACGGATCAGTGATGACCTATTCATATTCATTAGAATATTCATATTTAGGATTTGTAAGCATGTTTTGAAGATGATATAGACATCACAAGCCTAGCCATAAACCAAGAGCCGGGTAAACTTGTCAAATGGGTGGGTTGGGTCTGGTTTGAGTCAGGTCATAAATGACCTGACTCAAATTGACTCATTATTCGGTTCATGACCAATTTATGGTTGGGTGATGTTCTTGCTTTATGCTGTACAACTTGATTTGTTATGGTTACATGCACCTAAGTCATAAATGAGTTGATGTTGAACAGATATAGTTAAATGTGTTTTTCTATCAAGAGTGAAATCTTGTCCAAATTGTGTTAATTTGATCATCATCGTATGCTTGGATTTGGAGCTTCATGTGGGTTATGTAACTGTTTTCATTCTTATGAGGGAACGGTAAAATCGACATGTGATGGGTAACCTTGAGAGTATTTGCACAGTGTCTAGAACCAGGAATACTAGTTAGACGTGTTGGTTCTAGACACTATGCGAAGCACGTGTCTAACTAGCATGAAGCAAACCTCCGACAGGACTTCCAGCAATAGTTCGGTAACTCGACACCCAACTTAGATACGTTCCTTATTTTAACGTGTCAGTACCCACACATGGAAAAAAAATGACGAAGGTGAGCCCACGCAAACCATCTCAAGAACCTATAGAATGTAGGCACGGATTACAATTAATGAGCTCCCCTGTTTAAAGCCCTCTCCAACCTTGTCTCAAAAAGGGTGGAGTGCCAATTCACTTTCTTATCCCACAACATCAAGAAAAAAACAAAGCTAGTTAATTTCCTTCCCACGTTGACCTTATGAAACCACTTACTTGCACATCTGTGGTCAACCAATACCTCTCTGTATTTGCTGGTAGAGTTTGGCATTCCTTTGAAGGAAGAAGCAGTTGAGCAAGAATTGCCGACTGAATCCGACTGGCTCCACTATGTTCCGCCTGTCCCATTTATGGGCATCTCGTCGGGACTTCTGCTCGGTTCAATGTTTGCAGCTTTGGAACAAGAAATGCCTATCAATCTTCAATCTTTCTACATATATGTTCAGGGAAAACCAATTGACCGTACAAAGACAAAGCTTATTCAATCTCAAGTCTTCTTCCCACTCAACCTTTTTAAGGGTCACCATGTATATTAATCAGTCAATCCAATCTTACACTTCCGTCCGGAGAAATCTGTGGAAACACACAAATTTTTCCAAGCATACAAGAATTGCATTTTGGGCCAAAGCAGGCCGTACCCGTTGGATTGCACCCCAAAAGCGTGTGTAATTGGCAAGTCAAAGGTCACCAACAATATTTATGCCTAACTTCCAACCCATCAGTAGGGGTTCAATGGTTTGGTTTGATTCGGGTTTTCAAGAAATCCGAAACAAATCGCAACCCAAATCGAAAACTCGATTCAGTTAGGGTTTTTCGTTTTTCGGTTTTCCTTTTTTTGCCTTGCTTCTGGGAACCGAATTGAATAATGGGCGAGAAAGAAGAGATATTTTAAGTTGGATTGTTAGTTTTTGTCTAGAATTTCGGTTCGGCTCATTAACTAAACCGAACCGAAATAACCGGAATTGGAAAAATGAACAGTTATTTTTCCATCATGCAAGCCAAACCAAAAAAGCACGAAATTTCGGTACAATTCAGTTTGGTTCTGACACCCCTACCCACCAATAACTAGGATTCATAAATGTTCTCCCAAATTAGGTAGGAGAAGAATGGCGCAAGTCCCATAACTTTTGTATGGTGCTTACTTGAGGGTAACTTTTTTTTTCTCACTTAAGTATCACATCGAGTAAAATCGATCATCTGAGTGCCGGTTCCGACAAAGTATCCTATATGGATTTTTTTTATTAATTTCCCATCCGATGTGAATCTTTTATTTTAAAAAAAATTGAATTTTGAAATTTTGATTAATTTTTTGAAATTTTTATTTTCAGTTTTGTTTTTAATTTTTGTTTTTAATTTTCTTTTCTAAGGCATGCCTTGCCCTTGGCCGTGAAGGCCCTAGGTGGTTGCCTCACCAAGATCTAGCGAGGGCCTTCATAGCCGAGAGCGAGGCGGCCCTCGCCCAATCTAGGTGAGGCCTTCACAACCAGTAAGGGTTGCTAGTGACCCTCACCAGCTATAAAAAGAGGAAAATAAAATATAAAAATAAAAATTCAAATATATATATATAAATTATCCACGTCAGCATTGGTGAAACCACGTAGGACAATCAACATCTACATCGGCTTTTCAGATGAGGTAAATCACTGATGGCACTCAAGTGAGCAAAAAAAAAAAAATTATAGCATTCAAGTGAGCGACGTACGAAAATTATGATACTTGTGCTATTCTTACCCTGAATTAGGACTTTATAAGTCCCATATTCTCTTTTTTAGCAATGTGTCATGCCATAGAGATGAATGTACCACTAGTGACCTTAAAATTAAGGAAACTTATGGTGGTCGACAAATTGCCGATCACTTTAAGCAAGAACTTATAAAGCGTTTCAATAGAAGGTGATTAAAGGTTATCAAAAAGGAAAAATCAGGAAAAAAAATTGATGTTCGGAAGGAGTATATTGCAACTTCTCAAAAAAGATTCAGGACTTGAACCGCGTTTCCAGAATGGACAGGAAATTTACTCATTGATGAAGCAACATCATGTGAATTGGCTAAACAAAAGGAAAGAAAGAAAGCAAACGAAGCACGGACGGGCGGAAGATGAGACAATCAATGTCAAAAGAGCGCGTTAATTGACAATCTACGTATACATATGTACTAAGTGTAGATTCTCGAAAGCCAATTCACACATAAATTAAATCAAGAAATCTATAAGGAGCTATTTGCATATGCTCAGTTAATGATTAATTATACCGCAAATAGTTGCACTAAATCTCCATCATGTTATTCTTTTTTAGTCTTTGAATTCAATAACAAAGTTCAAGACCTGGAATTTCCTTACACGACTCGAGAACGCGACTCCATTTTAACAAGTTCGGGTTCATGTTCATGATGTTTAGTTCGCAGATTTTCGTCGGATTTGATGCGATCAACAAAATGACTTCTATTTGAGTTTGTTTGCAGACAAAAGACCTACTAGGGAAAAACGCCACATTAGAGTTGAAATTTGGGACCGCAAGTATCTCTACATGACCATTGAAAAGGCAACTTGGGAATTGGGACACGTCTAATACTAATGTATAGGAAAACGACATAGATAAGTGATGACCTACTTTATATTCATTAGAATTTCCGTACTTAGCCATAATAAATAAGAGCACCGTCGAGTGCCCGGTACCGCTATAATCCTATTCCATTTCTGGGTTCGCACGAGTTTTGTATGCTCTCAAGCCTATCCATCACGTGTCGATTTCCCAGTTCCCTCGTGAGAAGAATGAAAACAGTAATAGAACCCATATGAAGCTCTAAATCCAAGAATACGATAACCGAATTAACACCACATGGATATGATTTCACTCTCAATAGAGAAACCCATCTCACTATATCTGTTCAACATAAACTCTTTTATCACACAGGTACATGTAACTATGAAAGATCAAATTGTACAAACAATGAACATAAAGTGAATAACATCAGCAAAACCATATACCACCACGCACCAAACAGATTTGAATTCACAAAAGAATGGAAAAAATGACGAACGTGAGCACACACAAACCATCTCAAGAACATACAGAATGTGTACGCACGGATTACAGTTGATGAGCTCCCCTGTTTAAAGCTCTCTCCAACCTTGTCTCAAAAGGGGTGGAGTGCCAATTCACTTTCTTATCCTGCAACATCAACCAAAAAAAGAAGAAGAAGAAGAAGAAGAAGAATAAGTCAAACTCCCTCCCACTTTGGCCTCGTGAAACCACTTGCACATCTGTGATCACCCAATACCTCTCTGTATTTGCTGGTGGTGTTTGGTATTCCTTTGAAGGAAGAAGCAGTTGAGCAAGTATTGCCCACCGAATCTGACTGGCTCCAGTATGTTCCGACTGTCCCAATTATGGGCATCTCGTCGGGACTTCTGCTCGGTGATTTCCTTGGCGAAGACTTGGCTGAAAACTGTCTTAGTTCTTCCACAGTCAATGCACCCAAAATCGGTCTATCTTCTTGGCTCCTCGGTGAGCTCATATATCCTTTTACCAATGATGTCTCGACTTGGACAGAGTCCAAAGTCGTTGCGCTCTTCTTTTCAATCGGCGTAGTTACTGAGGAAGGCAACCAGTTTGAAAGGCTAGCATCCACAGGTACTTCTTGGGTAGATTTCTTTGTCTCATTTGGTTTTGCCTTGAAACTGAATGAGACTTCCTTCAAAGCTGGTGCAGTGTCGAATGACATCCTAGCTTCTTGGTCAAAGCTCAAATTCTCCTTTCGGTGCTTTGGCAGCGGCGTCCCCTTCGCTTTCACGGCCTTCCATTGAGTCAGATTTTCGACAGGATTCAACACCGAATGGATGTACAC
This sequence comes from Eucalyptus grandis, assembly GCF_016545825.1. Classification (NCBI taxonomy): domain Eukaryota; kingdom Viridiplantae; phylum Streptophyta; class Magnoliopsida; order Myrtales; family Myrtaceae; genus Eucalyptus; species Eucalyptus grandis. The sequence continues at coordinate 9,483,932 of NC_052612.1, forward strand.
GCTCCTATCTCGAGCATTCACATTCAACTTAGTAGGGTTCACCTCCGCTAAAGGAGATTCCCGACGCATATGTTCAGGATTGCAAACCTCACTAGGAGTTGGGTGAACTGCCCTCGTTTCTTCGATCTCATCATCGCCCTCATAAATCTCATTTGAGTCCTGACCTTCATCCTCACTGTCACGGTCGTCATCATAATCATCATCAGTAAGATCGCTCACATTGCAATCTAAGACCCCATCTTCATCGTCGCTGTCTCTACAGTTCTGGTACCTGTGGTTCGGAGGGTGTGATCTGACGCTGGACACGACCGAGCTATCCTCAGAAGCACACTGAGCTTGACTTAACTTTTCATAATTATCATCCAATTCGACCACATCTCGACTCTCCCATAAATTTTCTTTTCCAGCATCACCATCATCATCAGGAGGCAAAACGTGCTCGTAGGTTTTAACATTCGAATCGAAAGTCACTTTCTTCCGGGTACTGCAGCTCAATGGCTCCTCAGGCTTATCACTAGACCAACAAACACAACTCAATCTCACTACCCAAAATCACCAATACACAACTGATCCAGGTAAAATACATGCATAAAGATCGAAGAACGTATGACAAATAAGGGAAAAGAAATCACTCACAGCAAATCAGAAACCGAAGCGACTGGCTTTGCCGGAATTTCTTGCCCAGATGAAACGGCAAACTCAACCGGCCGGACTGGCTTTGCTGGAATTTCTTGCCCGGATGAAACGGCAAACTCAACCGGCCGGCCACCCGAATTCCGCTGCAACGATCAACAGAAAGATCCAGTGAGAATCAACAAAACCAAAAATCAAAAGAATTCCGGCACTGACGGCTTCCAATCACTCGTTCTTCATCGACCCATTAATTAAACAGGGGGAGAAGAACGTTCCGTTTCTTTTCTTCCCCCGCCCCGGGGCGTCTCAGAAACAAAACAATTCAATGATCCAGAAAACATTAAAAAACAAAAAACCAAAAAAGAACAAAAGCCAGCGACGAACAAGAAGGCCGGATCCGCAGCTCGGCGGAGAAAGGCTTACGCGGTGGTGGTCGCGGGGCTGGACTTTCCTCCTCTGCTTCCGCCGCTTCCCATCCTTCGACGAGCCGAAGCACGCGAGGAAGCAACCCATCCCCGACCCTCTCCCACTCTCTCTCTCTCTCTCTCACAAAAGGCTTCAACTCCTCTGGCAGAGACGATTCTTGATCAAGGAGCAGCGGCGGCGGCAGCAGCAGCAGCATCCATGGCGGTCTTCGCCGAGCACGATCGATCGATTCCGACAGTGGATAGCCGCGGCGAGCGATTCTGAACTCCTTCGGGGCTTCGAGGGGGGAGGGGATTTCTAGGGTTTTATTCAGGGAATTGCTATAATAATCTCTCTTTCTTCTCCTCGATTCTGCTATTCGTTGCGGAAAAAGGCAAGTGACCGTTGGAGCTGGTGAGCGCTGCGGCATGACGTGAAATTTTAAATAAATAGATAAATAAATAGTTAAATAGATAAAATAATCTCCGTTTTTCTATTCGGGCGCTGAGGACCCGATTCGGACCGTTACGTTCGAACCGGGTCCCATCCCATCCCGTGCAGCCTTCGAAAAGCATCTCGATGGCCAAAAAGATATTCTAATGACGGCGGATGCGCTGTCCAGTGGCCCCGCCCCGGTTTAAACGAATCAAGGACCGCGCTCGCCGTCCTGTGATCGTCGGGTCGGAGCGATGGGCTGGCGAGAGCACCCGGGTTCGGAAGTTCCGATTCAAGAATCTAGCAACAATTAATAGTGTCACGCCCCAATTCACAAGAAAAATGGCATGACACGGCCATCCTTTCACCAAATGATGCAGTCTCAACATAATCAAAATTCAATCTGATATCAACATATATATATAACAAAAATGGCATTTGGTTACAATATCAAAGTATTTCTACAATCCACCGAACCAAAACATATACCTTCTACAAAGATTAGCTTATAAACTTATTAACTATGCGCAAGTCATACCAAAAAGTTTCTACCACAAAAGTCCTCCCCGAACAAACGCTCACGCCTACTCGTGACTCGTTGAAAAACCTGAAAAACAAGTATAAGAGAGGAATGAACTACCACGACTCAGTGAGTAACACATTTTTTATGCACATTTAAAACACAATCATAACTCATTTTATCATAATATATATCATAACTCAAATACTGAAGATAGCAATGGACCAGTCCATTAGTCAATCTCATAAAACATGTATCAATGGTCTATTCAATTGATCAATCTCATCAAACCATACATCAATAGTCCATTCCATTGATTAAACTCAAATTACATGTCAATGGTCCACTCCATTGACCTATTTCATGCTCAAATATCTAGCCATAGTCACGTATAACGTCCATGACATGACGATCAAGATTCCCCTTAGCAAGGTCTCCACCTATTATTAGCCGATAGCTCGACTCACAAGAATATCCTAGACTAATATGCGTATACTCACACACCGCTCGGGGTTCACAGGGACATTGAGCACCAACACCAATCACAATATCCAGTAATCCAACATCAGAATGAAAATCATATCACAACTCAAAATTTAATATATAATCATCAACGCATTCTTCAAAATGTCTTAGGATTCTTTCATAAAGAATTTCACAAATCAATTTCAAACAACCATTTAAATTGAATTCGAAATATAACTCCTTTCAAACAACAAAAATGGCAATAATAGCTCAATCATGTTTTATACAATAAAATATGCTTTTTATCAACTCATAGAATATATAATCCACCATGTTTCTCAAAACATGAGTTTAAAATACATAAAAGAAATAGTCTCACTCACCTCAGAAAAACTAAAAATCAATTACGACGCATACCGAACCACGCACTCGAATCCCTAACAATTAATGGAAAAATAATATCAAAAGGCCGAGTAAAAAAAAAAAATTCTTATAACGACATGTCGATAAAACGACACCTATGCGCCACGAAAGCTCGCATTTAGCGGAACTATGATGCATGGACTGTATTGTTTTGTGTGAGATTTTTTTGGTATGGTGTTTTTAATGAGATATCTACCTTTAGGTCTCATCTATAATGTATCAAGTTTTCATAATTTATTAATACCATTTACTATGAGAGTGAGTGAAAGTCCTTCTTGACTGAAAATCTCTCATTTAGTATTCTTGAGAAAACCATGTTGTTGTCTTGAACGACAATTCTCTCTTGTAAAAATTTGGATAATGTAAATATGGTAAATTTATCATACATAAACCTTGACTTTTCCGCTAGGCCCAGCCCATGCGCCAACTTTGTCACGCCATAACTTCCTCCACAAAATTTCATTTCAAGCCGTCTTATAGTCTTTAGAAAGCTCTCTTAACGTACAACAACAATTTCAACTCAGCCATCCCAAAACAGTACTGAAAACAACAACAAAACAGGCTCGAATCTACTGTTCACTACCGTTCTAGATTGCATCCCCAACTTTAAAATTTCGTTCCAGACCAACCGCAAGCTCAAATCACGATCCATAAGATGTTATAGCTTCACAATATCAAAGTACCATTTATACAAAGATATACAGCTCAACGACTCAAAAATCGGGCTTCGCCACACAAATATCCAATAAATTTGAATTTTGAGCCCTAACTAGGGCGATTGCTTCAAGTAGGTGATTAAAGGCTTCGAGTTCTTACCAGCGTTGTTGAGTCGGCTTGATGAGGCATCCAGATCACGAGCGCGCCAAATTTTTCCCTTTTTCTTCTTTCTCTCCTCTCCCCTGTTTCTCCCTTCCCCTGTTTTTCGTTTCTGCTGAAGGCCTCCTTCTCTCCTCTCTTTAAAACAGCATAAGGTTCCACAGTTCTCCCTCAGCTTCCTTTTTTTGACTTTTCAACCCTCCCTATTTTTTTTTAGCCCATATATTACAAATAGAGTCATCTTGGGTATTGCTTGAGAATAGTACAGAGACTAATAACCCCTATTGCGCCTGCAAATGTGATTATGTGAGGAGTCGGAACGGACTGTAAGGAGGCGGCGACTAGGCTTTTTGTTTAAGATGAACACGTTACCGACGGAGGAGCTTCAGCACGTTCGGAGCTGCCCAGTGCCGGGCAGGACAGATACCGATTCTATGTCGGAATGGGTCGACAGTAGGAGTCGAGTTCAATCATCACATGTGATGACGGACAACTTCCATAGGCCGCGAGCAACCAAAGTACAAGAATAGTTACAATTATTGACGGAAAATCAGCAGATTACATCTGCACAAAACCGCCCTGAAGAACCAGTGTCTATATTCAGATACGTTGTGTACATGTAAAAGAGCCAATAGTTAGCTCCTCAAAACGACATTCAGCACCCAGACTATGGAAAAATTGAGCAATACATGAATGATGAATGTTACTAAATGACCTTTAAAATCAAGCCAAGGGCCTCTTAAGCAGTAGTACATTCAAAGCAGCTGTCAATTTCAAAATATGCACAGTTACAATGCTCGTCTCTATGACGACCAACATAGGCTGGAAGAGAATCTTGTGCACACTGTCTTTTGATCTGTGGTGTCCATTCCCGCTGCCGCAATTTCTTCACTTGTAATAGCGAAACTAAAGATGACAACATGGAGCGAGTAGCCATATCTTGCTTGAATAGGTCCAACTGGAAAAGCAGACAATAGTATAGTCCTTGGTCAGTAAGCATATGAAATGCAAAAACCTTTATGGTGACATTTTTTAATCAGGAAGCAGTAAATGAAGACAACACAGAGCATGAAGTGGAATAGAATCAGTAAATCATCGCCACATTTTTCCCACTTTCCAGATGTTCAACTACTGCAAGACCGTATAAAGGGCATCTGTCGTATCTCAAAGAGCTGGACAGTGCACAATACTTATTAGAGGCATCCTCAGTTTACAGTTCCTTTTACTTTAACTAAGTTCATAACGTGAAAGAGCTACGGCATGGAAGGCATGCATGAGTTCACCGCATTTTAGCTATTGGAGAACCATCAAACACCATTTTCATTTTGACCTTTTACCAGAAAATGAACTGAAGTACCAGCTACATATGCCCTCTCTCCTACCTACATGCAAGAATCAAGACAGGCAATTTTTACCACAGGCATTAAAAATGTGAAGGTCACTAAATCTATATGGAATCCTGTCGTCATATAATTCATGCCCCCAAATCTGACGTCAGATTTCATAAAACCAGCTCCATATGGACCTCTTTCTTCAACATATACATATTCAAGTTCCACACACACATAAAGATAGCATGTTTTTCTAAAGAGTATGCTTTGAGGCTAAAAAACAACTGACAAAGAAAAGCTTCAATCTCCCAGCCAACAGAGGGCCTATATAACAGACAATAAAAGTTTGCCTGAAAGGTCAACCCGAGATCAGACAACATACATACAACTTTAAAACTGGTCTTTTTAAAGGTAGCTACGCATATATTTGTTTTACGGCTATTTGAGTTTGATGTCCAGGAAGGATGACATCAGCAATATGTTGCTTGTCATTGTTATCAGGCAGACCGGAGAGAAATTGTTGTTACTGAATTTTTCCTAGGTGACCAAAATGACATGAATGTAACTAGCAAAGGAAGATCAGAAATTGGTCCTGACATATCCGCATTTTCTACAGACTAAGCTCTAAGCACAGCATTCATCAAGCTTTTGAATGATTTACCTCAGAAGAGTTAAGGAGGAGAAGATCTCCAGCTTTTTCCTGCAGATAACCACCTAAATTTAACATTGTATCAGACAAACTCCTCATCATCCTCATCATCATAGTCAGACTCTGATTCATCATCATCACTCCTATGTTTCATAAATGTATTCATATCGAACGATGGCAATGCATCCATTTCTTCCAGATCGATACTGTCATAATCCATCCTTTCCTTGAACTTCTCATCGGAACAGTTGAGAAGCCAGGCAAGAGAACATTTTAAACCCTTCTTAGCAATCCTTCTGTGCCGTGGTTTTACAGTGGATTCGAGACTATAAGTGAAAAACGATGGGAAAGTGACCAAGTCCTCCAAAGGCCTTTCCATTTCTTTTCTAAAGTAATCAAAACTGAGCTTCATTATATCTATATTCAAGGCTAGCAGTTGAGGACACCCAACAACCATATCCTTAACTTGTTGCAACGAAAATCCACAATCTTTGAGAAAGTCCACATGCTTCACGACAGCAGTACTGCTGAGGCTGACAACCTGCGGCATCCTCTCAACAACTCTGCCGAATTCTTCATCACTCAGCTCAGTAATCGAACTAATCAAAGACCGCTGATTCAGAAGCTTAGGCTTCAAATCAGTCCCTATAATCTCAGGATACTGCACCACAACCGAGGGAACCAATGTCCTCCGGACATGAAATTCTAACAGCAACTCCACATTGGGAATCACCGTGTCATCTAAACCGAACCCAAGTACGTGAGGACTCTTCTCTATCAATCTAGCCACAGCTAATCTCGGAACGCCCAAGTATTCAAGATACTCAACAAAGGGCTTTATCACTCGGCCCACTCGCATCCCCAAAATCTCCGGATATCTAGTCAAAACTCCCCAATCTCTCTCCTACCAATCCCAATCCCGATCAAGTAAGCAACCGAAGTACTCATGGTCCCCTCAAGCTTAAACCCCAGAACTTCCGGGTACTTCTCAAGGACGCGAGGAACGTCGTTCGGCTTAATGTCCATACCTTGAAGGTACTTGACCACCGGAGCGAGGTCGACCACGACGCTCGCGTGGAGAACCTGGGGATACCTCCTCAGGAACTCAACCAACGTCGACCTCCGGACGCCTAGCTTGCCGAGGTAATCGAGCACCGGAATCATGTTCTTCTTGACGCTGCAACCGAGGACGAGAGGGTAGTTATTGATGTCCTCGATCGTGAGCCCCAGATTGTGGAGAAAATCGACCCGCTCCTTTATGACCTCGACCGTGACGGGAAGCTCCAGCCCGTCGAGCTCGTCGGGGACGATCCCGACCCCGCGGAGGAACTCGTAAACCCTAGCGCGGTTCTCCAGCCGCGCGCTCTTCATCTCCGCCAGGCTGGGGCGGCTGTACAGGGAGGAGGAGGAGGAGGAGGAGGAGGAGCCCCTATCCCGGCGGCCGAGCCGGACCCTGGTCGGGCCGTCCGGCGCGGCGGGCGAATCCCGCTCCGAGACGGAGGTCCGGGGCCGCGAGATCTGCCAGACGCGGCGGTCGCGGCGGCCCCGGAGCGGGAGGCTCGACCGCCATGGGAGGGCGGCGGGAGGTCCTGGCGGACGAGGAGGAAGGCGGCGGGCTTCGCGGCGGCGGAGCAGCAGCTCCTGGAGAGCATCGTCTGGAGGGGCGGGCTTCCGAAATGAGTGCGAGAATTAGCAGCGAGCCATGGGAGAAAAAATTCGGTTCTTGAAAATCCTTCAATCGGAGGTTGCAGACAGAGAGAGATGGTGAGAAAGGGGATGATTCGGGGACTCCGAGGAAGTGATAAGGGCGGGCTTTGTGGGGGAAGTGAACCAGTGAGGTGGGTAGTGAGCCGACTGTTCTAAGTCGAGATGTTTGTTCACCCCTTCCGAAGAGAGTTATTCCCTAATCCATATAGCGGGGGCCTGTTATCAGCCCATGTCGACCCGACACGAGACAATTCATGATTGCTCCTGTATTCTTCACTCGTCAAAATTTGTGATTGAATCGGGTCGGAAATGATCCGATCGGAGTAGACACATGTTATCCATTTTGATCAATTTGAACACCTCACTCAGCTCATATTGTTAAAATACTTCAATATTTAATCCATTTTAGAAAAAATCCATGCCTACACTAAAGTGAAAGCACGAAGTAAGTGAATGAGGAGGATAAGAGAGAATTGAAAAGACGGTGTCATAAAAGTAGAAAAAATTGTCCAAATAGTATAAACATATTGCATTTTTGTCTGTCTAATCCTAAACCATCTAATTTTGTTAATTAAATCCTAAACTTTTTTATTTTGCTAATTGGATCAATCCAGCCAATTTTAGTTGGAAATCACTAACATAAACACCAGCTATTTTGTGTAGCATAGCCAAAGCTGGTACTGATGTAGATAGATTTTAATGGTATTTTAATTTTTTTTCTTTCTTTTTTTCTTTTCCTTCTTTTCTTCTTTTTCTTTTCCTTTTCCTTTTCTCTCCTTTATTGTTTTTTGTTTTTCCTTTTCCTTCATCCCCTTTACCCTTCATTGGCCCTCAAGCAAGTGCCTCCCTTCCTATCCTCGAGCAAGGGTCTCCTAGGCCTAAGCTAGAGAGGGCAGCCTTGCCTCATTGGCTTGGCAAGGCCACCCTCACCCGATCTTACAAAAGGTTTCTCTCACTCGCCCAAATAAGAACGACTCTCGCTCTCATTTGTTCTAGTGAGGACTACCCTCCCTCACCCTCTCCTCGCCCTCGCCTCACCCAAGGCCGATGAAGATTGTCAATCATCAACAAGGCCTAGTAAAGGGAAAAGAAAGGGAAAAAGAAAAAATTAAATAAACAATTTAAAAACTATTAAAATAATATTAAAAATTGTCTATGTTAATGTTTGTTGTGTCATGTATGACGGCGACGTCTATGTCGGCGATGTCCAGTCAAAACTAACCAAATTAACTCGCTTGGCAAAATATGAAAAGGTTTAAAGCCCAATTAACAAAATATGAAAATATTTATGACTCAATTGGCAAAATTGATATGTTTAAAATTAAATTGGCAAACATATACTAGATTTAAGACTTTATAGATATTTTTTTCCCATGGGTTGGGTCTAAGTAAACCGTAATCCTATTTTTAATCCATTTATGACCCATTTACTTAATATAAGTAACTCATATAATAACTTAGTCCATCATATATGAGCCTACTTAGTCCATCATAGATGAGCCTATAACCCATTTTGACAAGTTTACTTTATTCTCAAACATGTGATAGCCTGTGCACCGTCGATCCCTTCTACTAAGATTGCCACATAGACGGTAATCTTGTAAACTTAATTCTATTCTCTTTGATCCTCTCGCTATGAATACCGCATCGCTTCATGTCTTCTGAGGGAACTTACTTGGACTCCTAAACTTTTGGCTTGATATTCCTCGCCTGCTGCCTGCCCCCCCGAGTACACTAGATCTGTTCGCTTTTCCTCTCACGCCCTCTATACTTCATCTCCCTTACATATACTTTCAGCGTCGATAGATATGTGGTTATATAACTTTCTCCAAAAGCCTCAGTATCTTGGTCCTGATAACCCTTGTTATCTAATTAGTAACTTTTCAAATAGACGGAATTAGGCTTAGTACCTAATATTATCCTCAAGACTGTAAAGTTAAAAAGAAAAGTATTATTCTTTTTTTTTTTATATGAAGATGATTTTGCAAGTATAAAACACATCATTTCACACTCGTTTTTTTTTTTAAAGAACTTATTTCATACCATTTTTAGTGGTTAAATAATGATATAACATGTCAACTATTATTTATATTTAAAAAAATTTGGTTATAAGATATCATTTTCACCAATAAATTCAATATTCTTTTGATTTGTTCATAGTGTACCATGCCGGTTTTAAATTATACTGTAAGAGGCCTGGGCTTTTTTAAAGTACTTTTAAGAAAAACAATAATATATACAACTATTTCCTGTACAGTATAATTGTCTTCCTAACACAAGTAACAAGTAAGAATTATGACACAACACAATCTCTTTACAGCTCCCTCGGTGGCAGTGGGCCAGTGGCTATTGCATTACAGACCTCATGATTTTTCTTTGTGCGGTAAGCCCCTGTATCATTTCTCCCATTCACTTAGCACCGTTAGATTGTTAGTTACAAGCAAAATTAATAAAATTATTATAACTAAAGATATTTTATTATTTATGTAATGATAACATTAACTATAATTATTTCCAGATAATCACATATTATACCAATAAGGAAAAAATATTAAATAATAATTAAATAGTTGATGTAATTATAATTATGGTATCATAACAATAGATAATTATTGTTGCAATAAAACATGATATAATAATTAGAATAAAATCAGTTGCTTACTAGGTACGATTATCTAAATTGTCATAATTAAATTTTATATTAACCATGGTTATCTGAATTGTTAATTACATGTATTGATTCTCAAATTTATCACATACTTATTATTTTCAATCATATGAAATATGCTACAAATAATATACATATTATATAACCACATATAATATGATTAAATTTAAACAAAAAATTAAATATTATATATTAGATATAATTTCTTGATATTCTTTTGGGATATTACACTCATGAATGGCTATTAAAGTGAAAATTACTATAGTATTATTTTCAAATAAATATAATCATTCATCATGCGCCAAATTCTTAAACTATAATTAAATATGCGATATAATAAATTATATATCAATATGGAGCATTAAACTCATGGATCACGATTGACTTTTAATAAATTAACTGTCATGTTCCATCTCAGGTGTGTTTTGAGAATTTTGATGCCATTCCCACTTTATCACCTGTGTGTTTCATGAAACAAACAGTGAAATAAGCATTGCATTACTTAAATCAAAGAATGGTATAAATATAACAGCTCTATTACATTAAAGCGTAATAACCATTACATGACAGCCTCACTTTATTATTGTAGTCAAATAAACTATGAGGTTCCATTTGTTTCACATAAAAAGGAATAATTTGAATAACATTTTCTTAAAAATGATCGCTTGTATCACTTAAAATATATAACCAATAAGAATGCTTTTATTATGAATAATATTTTATCTCTAAATTTTTTCGTGAACGATGAAATTATTTTTTATTTAATTATTTTTATAAGTAATATAAGCGATTATTTTTAGGAAAATACTTTCCAAATCATTTATTTTATGCAAAACAATCAAAACCTTAGCATTTTTTGTCATGGGAAGGAGTGGAATGGACCAAGGAATGGCCATTCCAGCCCTTTTTGATACAAACCCAACATAGTTTTGGGATCCAACCCTAGAATAGCAAATCCTCTGTGGGTCTATCGTGGCCTTCCTGATTGAGCTTTTTTTAATTTTTTTACAACTCCCATCTTGCGTGCTACTTGCGCTCACTTGCTCACCAATACGTAAACATGGAAGCTTGCTAACCAAATGGTATTCTAGAGATGGTCCATGCAGCTCTACCACGCGACTCATGAACCTGCACATTGATTGCATCGATGTATACCTTGCTCATAGCACTCATTTTCAGGTTTGGTTTACCGCTCACAATCAGATCTTAAGAAATAGTAACACCGAGCCGGCTTGGAGATTACTAATAAGAAGAAGAAAAGGACATTGTGATCTAGAAAAGTTTCATCTTTTTATAGGTTTAAATATGCTTTTCACATGATGTTTACATGAATCTCATCTTGTGATTCATTGATGTGATACTGACTAATATCGACCTAGATTGAAGATTATTGACAAGAAGGAGAAGAGGACATTTTGATCTAGAAATGTTTATAGAAATAAACTTGCTTTTCATATGTATATAAATCTCATCTTGTGATTTGTTGATGTGATGCTGGCTACTATTGACCTAGGTTGGAGATTACTAATAAGAGAAAAGGACATTGTGATTTAGAAACGTTTCATTTTTTTTAGGATTAAACCTGTTTTTCATATGATGTTTATGTGAACCCCATCTTGTGATTCGTGGATGTGATGCTTATTATGTCCGTGGCATGAATTGCCAATAGTTGACCCAATTTGGGTTATCTTTTTTAAATTAGGCAGGTTCATGTCTCGAGTTAATGTACCGAACATCAATTTCGTCATTTAGAAAGGACTCTTTCAAATTTAGGGAAACTGCAAAAGCTTGATTCAACTCCAGCACCAACATTGAATCTTTCTTCCCGCAAAAACGACGATGGAAACGATAAAGTCTCTTTATTAGAAGACAGAGGCATAATCATCTCATAATAATGTATCACTCACTAGAGACACTCAGAACTTCCATTAGTTTTCCCCCTAAAAGGTCGTTTTCCACTTATTAAATCAAGGGTTAGAAGCTTAAAAAAATTTGCCTAGTCTTTGTTGCCAATTGCTATCATCTTCCATGACGTCAGAGCAATTGACTAACACTAAGGTTCAGTCAATTATTTGTACCTGGATTGGCCAGATGCACCTAAATGATTATTACCCAAAGAGAGAGATAAAAAGAAATCTACTCACCTTGCGAGAAAAAGAATCTTCATTTAATAACGCTGCAAAATATCATCCATTCAATCTTGAGTCACAACTTAAAAATCAATTTAGTATCATTCGCTGTCACTCACGCCTGAAAATGACTACAAAGTAAAAGCCAATTAAGAGTTAAGAGCTAGGATTTCTTAAAGATAATTATGAAAGTGAAAGAGCAATAAATTAATCGACCATGATTAACCACCCTTATAAAGGACATAACGAGTTGAATAAACACAATTTACAAAGGAAACTATTGTTGCTCTTCCTTTCTTTCCCTTCAAAACAAGATGGCGAGAAAGGTTGAAGAGAAAGGAAGTGCACATAGAGATGATTACACACAAGATGGCACTATGGACCTCAAAGGGAGACCCATCCTGAGATCCAAGAGAGGTCGATGGAAGGCTTGTTGCTTCATCATTGGTACGGGAAAAGCCGGTGGCGCAGCCAATTTATAGCTAAGTAGTTCATTCTGAAAAAAGTGCCATTTCATCTAGTTACTAGATCATAGTCTTTGCCCCCCCCCCCCTCCAAAAAAGAAAAGAAAAGAAAAAACTTTCATATATATCAATTTGCGTCATACTCGAATTTTGCTTCTGTGATTCATGCTCTCTAGTACTCAAACGTACATAGTTTCATAACTGGGAGGGGAAAAGAGAATGGAATATATGATTTGATCAACGTTGATTCACTCTGACGTTACTTACATAGGATATGAGGCATTTGAGAGAATGGCGTACTATGGGATTGCAACAAACCTAGTGACCTACTTGACGAAGAAGCTCCATGAAGGAACTGTGACATCTTCGAACAACGTCACGAACTGGGGCGGCACGGTTTGGATGACGCCCATCCTTGGCGCTTACATTGCTGATGCTTATCTTGGACGTTACTGGACTTTCATTTTCGGATCCGTCATTTATCTCATGGTATTGCACATGTATTTGCATTCATTTACGTGGTTACGTATACAAATTCGGTCTCTAACGCGATTAACAAATGCATAGGGCATGTCCCTCCTAACGCTGGCGGTGTCGGTGCCATCGCTGAGGCCTCCATCGTGCGACCCAGCGATCAAAGAAGAGGAATGTGACAAACGTGCCTCGGCCCTCCAGATTGGAATCTTCTACTTGGCCCTCTACATAATAGCGGCTGGGACGGGCGGGACCAAGCCCAACATCTCGACCATGGGCGCCGACCAGTTTGACGACTTCGAGCCCAAGGAGAGGGCCCAAAAGCTCTCGTTCTTCAACTGGTGGATGTTAGGCATCGTCTTCGGGACACTATTCGCAACCACAGTCTTGATCTATATACAAGATAACGTCGGTTGGGCATTAGGGTATGGCCTTCCCACGCTAGGGCTTGCATTGTCAGTCCTGGTCTTCTTGGTGGGCACTCCATTTTATAGGCACAAAGCGCCCTCAGGAAGCCCGTTGACAACGATGGCTCAGGTGTTGGTGGCGTCGATCAGGAAGCGGAAGTTGCCTGTTCCGGAGTGATCCGAAGGAGCTTTATGAATTGAGCCACGAACAATACGCGGAGTTGAAGAAATTCCCGATCGATCACTCTATTTCTTTGAGGTTCACACTTCCCTAATTCTACGGTTTATAATTAGATAGTTTTTTCGAAATAAATCATGACAGTTTCATGTCACGTGTGTAGATTTCTTGACAAAGCCGCGGTGAAGATTAATTCAAGCTCGCCGTGGATGCTATGTCCCGTGACCCGAGTAGAGGAAACCAAGCAGATGGTCAAAATGCTCCCAATCCTAGCGCTGACGTTCATCCCAAGCATGATATTTACCCAGGTGCTAACGCTCTTCGTCAAGCAGGGCGAAACCCTGAACCTACACATGGGCCCGCACTTCCGGATCCCTCCGGCCTGCCTCACCGCGTTTGTCACGATCTTCATGATCATAGGCATCCCCATCTACGACCGGTTCTTGGTCCCTGCTGTCAGGCGCTATACCAAGAACCCTAGAGGCATCACATTGCTGCAGAGAATGGGGATAGGCATCGTCTTCCACGTGATCACAATGGTCGCCGCTTGTCTCGCCGAGAAGTGGAGGCTGACCGTCGCCAGAGAGAACGGTATTTACGGTCAGTCCCAAACAGTCCCTCTCACCATCTTCATCCTCCTGCCACAGTACGCTCTCATGGGAGTGGCCGAAACCTTTGTTGAAGTGGCGAAGCTCGAGTTCTTCTACGACCAAGCGCCAGAGGGCATGAAAAGTCTAGGAGCATCTTACTACACTAGTAGTTTAGGTATCGGGAACTTCCTAAGTAGTATTATTCTCCAGGTGGTCTCACGAATTACCGAGGAACACGGCCACAAGAGTTGGGTCTTGGACAACCTTAACATCTCCCACCTCGACTACTACTATGCACTCTTGGCGGTCCTCACGTTTCTCAATTTTCTCGTGTTCCTTGTTGTGGCCAAGCTGTTCGTCTACAATGAAGAAGTCACCTTGGATAAAGAGATGGAAGCTTTGCTTGCTAATTCAGCTGATCAGGAGGCCGTGTCTGTCGGATGAAGACATAAAATACTGTATACGCATATAATGGTTTGTAAGCTCGATATAGAGTAAGCTTTATTACATATAGTTGAGAGAAACTTTATTTTCTTGTGATTAACAGTTCGTCAAAAATTTAGTCGCGCAGAACTCATAATGACCGAAATTCCTGGTAGTTTTTTTCTCACGAGATTGCACACTTCTCCTGTGAGGGGCAGTATGAAACTTTGGGCAAACAGCAAAAATACAGGGAATTCCATAGAAACACTTTAAATAATGAAAATTGAGGTTTATGGAGGACTAAAAGATGAATCAAGCTAACTATGGATACCTTATGGGAAGAAAAAGAGGCTATGGAAAATAGTATACTATTTTATCACAGAGGGAACAGTGACTTCAGCTCTTTTAAAGGCCAAGAGCAGCGCACGGGAAAGAGAAAAGAGATGGAAAGAAAAGAAAGAAAGAGGAAAAAAAAAAAAGGGGTTTCGTACGTACTTGTCAGTAGAGCCTCACCAAGCCAGAGTTATTTCAATTCCCAACACTGAATAAGAGTGCGTTTGGTAACATTTTTGTTTAAAAATTGTTTTTAGAACGAGAAATAGAAAAAAAAAGTATTTATGCTTGAACAATTTTTGAACAAAAAACACGTTTAGTAAATGCTTCTAGAAATATAAAAAGAATAGAAACACGTTTGGTAAATTTGTATAATTTTTTTATTTCTTTTAATTTTTTAATATTTTTATTTTATTTTTTCTATTTTCTTTCTTATTTTTATTTTTTTCTTATTTCTTATTTCTTTTTTCTTTTTTCTTATTTCTTTTTCCTTTTTCTTCTTTTGGCCGGTCACACAGCCTCGGCCATGGCCGGCGACCGGCCGACGAGGGTCGACGACCTCGCCCGGCCGACGACGAGGCTCACCGGCCACCGGGCGAGCTCGGCCTCGGCGAATCTGGGCGAGATCGAGCTCGCCCAGCCCCTCGAGGTCGGCCTCGCCTTGGTTGGGCGAGCTCGAGCTCGCCCCAGATCGGCGAGGCCGAGCCTCACCGGGGCCGGCGACGCTCCGGCAAGGTCATCGGCCCTCGACGGCGTCGCGGCCCTCAACGGCCGGTCACCGGCCATGGCCGAGGCCGGCGACCGGCCAAAGAAAAAGAAAGAAAAAGAAGAAGAAAAAGAAAGAAGAAAATGGAAAAGAGAGAAAAAGTGTTCCTAAATTTTGTTCCCGAAACAATAAACAACTTTTTTTTTGTTTCTTGTTTCCGTTCCGATGTGTTTCTAAGAACAAAAAAATAATTTTGGAACAAAAACACAAACAAACGCGTTTGTTCCTTTTTGTTCCCGAACAAAAAAAAAATTTGTGTTCCTGGGAACAAAAACACATTTTAACAAACAGGCCCTAAGTGTTCTCACCCTTTGTTCTTCCAATTGGAGAAATTTTCGGAATTGGGGTTTTAACTTCAAAATTTTATGAAATTCAAGCCTTGAAATCCAATATCCAAGTTGCTAGGTCATGGGATTTCATTGGAAAAGAAAAAATGATTAAAACTTGGAAAAGGTTCATTTATTAGAAACATGATCAAATGTCAAAATATTTATATTTAAATCATATTTAAATAATGATAAAAGATAATTACATAAAAGGAAAATAAAGGAATTTTCTTGTTGTTCTCCTCTTGTCACGAAGAAAGTAATAAATATCAATTGTTGATTCAATCTCATAGCAAGTGGATCAAAGCTTTAAAATATACTTAAAATTTTCCTTAGAAAAAATCTAATGTGAGTTTGAAAGTGCAGAATGTGAACATAAATTTTCTACCCCATCTTACAATTCCTATTAAAATGTAAAAAGTTTCAATCTACTTATCTAGCCAATTTGATAAATAAATAAATAAATGGGCGATTTACTGTCTATTCATAAGCTGTCATAACTAGGAATTTCTAACATTTATACTGTGAAAATGATAAAATAAGAGAGACTATAGAAATAAAGGTAGTTTTGTTAATAAGGTAAATTTAAAAAAGAAATGTTAAATTGAAGAGAAAGATGGATATTTTGGCCAATAAGTTAACAAAAGAAGTGTCTTAGCTAAAATGGGAATGGAAATAACACCATCCCTTTTTTCTTTTTTCTTTTTGTGTTGCGGCAAATATGTATTTCAATATGAGAGAAAATCCCACAAAAAATCCTAAATTTTTTCTTTCTTGGAAACACCAATTCCCCAAACAGTACCAAGAACGCAAAAATACCTCCCATCACAATTTTATCTATAATAGTCTTAAAAAACCGACGTGGCAATATGTGGACAACGCCTCGTCAATTTTTTTACTACTATAATGGAGGGAAGTCTGATGAAAGGTATTTTTGGGTCATAGATATAATCTTGGGGTGATTGTGAGATGAAAAGAAAAGTCTGGGGATTAGTGTCCCACGGAAAAAAAGTTTAGGACTACATTACTTAAACCAAAAGCACAATCAGTATTACAGCTCTATCATGCTACATCGTAATAGTTATTTTATTACAGCCGTATTCTATTACTATAACTAAACAAGCTAATAGAATATTTTGTCATTGGAAAGGAATAAAACAAACCTAAAAAGAAAATTGTCCAAAAAGTACTAACTTATTGTACAATAGCTGATTTAGTAATAAATATTTTAATTTAACCAATTTAATCTTATATCTTTTGAAAATTTGCTAATATAATTTATTTTTGTTGGCAATCTTGCTTGGAAATCGCCAATGTAGATAATAGTCATCCTATGTAGCACGATCGTAAGTTTAACAACATTGATACAAATAATTTTTTTTTTTATACCGAGGATCCGATTTGGCACACCTTACAGGTGCTCACGGCCCATGAAGGACCACCGACTATACCTCAGGCGGCGCTAACGCTGGGACCCACCACCACGACGCCGCACTTAAGACCACTAATGAATGTGCAATATGCAAATCGTGGGATTCGAACTCTCACCCTACCGTGAAGAGGGTTTGAGCACATACCAACACAACCACTGAATGGGGTGGTTGATGCAAACAATTTTGTAGTTTTTTTTTTAAAATTGATTTTTGATATTGTTTCTCATCTTCTTCTTTTTCTTTCCACTATGCATCTTCCTAGAAGGGTAAAGAAAAAAAAAAAAAAAATTATAAAATTTTTTAGAAAGATTTAAAAAATTGCAAAATTTGTCCACATAAGAATGGACCATCCGCTAGTCATGCCACAAAAGCCGGCACACATCCATGTCAATAATTCCCAATAAATTTGATCAAAAAAATTATGTTGGCAAATCGTCAAAAGATTTAGTACCGATCAAAGAAAAAAATTTAGTACTAACTCAGTCACCGTGGTCTATAACTTTTTGACAATTATCCTAACAAAGGAATGGCCATTCCGGCCCTATTCCAATACATTCCTAACATAGATTTGTCATCAACTTTTAGAATAGCAATTCCTTTGTGGGCCCATCTTAGCGGTGAGCATTGGTCTAGGGTTAATCTTAGGCCGACCTTAGATCGGCTCAACTCTATCGGTCTTGGTCCGGTTCCAAGGGAGACGGGATCAGTCCTTAATTCTAGGATTCCTAGATCAACACTGTGTGAGTTGGTCTCGGTCTTGAGAGTTTAGGGTTAATCCAACCCAAACCAACCCTGCCCGTATATATATTATATATAGTATATCTAAAATATGTTATATATTTAATAAATTATTTATATTTTTATATATTCCCTTAGTCAAATGGTATCAACAATATTAAACGGCTCCTCACGGCATCGTCCTCCAGTATTCATTCTCTTTTGTTTTCTTTGTCCTCTTTAGTCTTCAATTTGCCAAAATCGAAAGAGACAACTTCCTCATTTGCCGCTCAACACTCGCCCTACTCAACTTCCTCGCTCGCCTCTATGAGCAATCTTAATCGTTTTTTGTGGTTTCTTAGTTTTAGCAGATGTGAAATTTCTATTGTTACATTATCTTAAATTTGTTAAATATGTACTCATGTTTATAATTTGGTTGCACAACACCGCATTATCGATGGATATGTAATTTGAAATGGTAGGTTTGCCTTTTCAAGAAGTACAAAAAATGAAACAAAAAAATTGTTAGTTGGTCTTGGGTTGACTATGAAACCGAACCGAACCTATTGGGTTGGTCCGATCCTTGATTCTAGACTCAATAGGATTGGTCCTCAGTTCCAAAAATTGAGGACCAACATTGTGCGAGTTGGTACTAGAATTAGGGAGTGGATTGACCCAACCCGAACTATGCTCATCTATAACCCATCTGGCCTTTTTGAATGAGTTCCTTCCAAGAATTGATCACAAAAACTCTCCAATCATATTTTGCAGGTTGAAGTGCTAATGGCGATCACTTGCTTACCAATACTTACCCATACAAGCATTGAACCACCACGCTAATTTAACACGCAACTTAAGATGCGACAATTTTCGTTAATCCATGATTGTACTCCTGATAATGGAGTCCAAAGTAATTGCATACTCATTATTCTTAGGTTTTTGATATTGTCCATGGTCACATCCTAAGAAATTTTCATACCAACCCAGCTCGGAGATTACTGACAGGAAGAAGATAGGATAATGTGATCTAGAAACATTTCATCTTTTACTAGAGTTAAACCTACTTTTCACATGATGTTTATGCGTATCCCATCTTGTAGTCCGTTGATGTGATTTTGATGATACAATGTCTATGGCACGAGTCGCCTATAAATAACCTATTTGTGCATCTCTTCTAAAATCGGGAAGGTTTTAACGAAAAGTCAATGATAATCGGGCAGAGAGCTTTAAGATTGTCTCTTCTCCATGTCTCAAATAAATGGAAACTGCAAGAACTTGATTAGACTCCAACGGCAACATTATTCTTTCCATGATGACAAAATCTGGCAATGTCATTTATCTCTTTATGGAAGTGTTAAAAAGTCGTAAACCTTTTGTATTTATGTCAATTTAATCATGAACCTTTTTTTTGGTGACATTTAGTCCTAAACATTTTTACTTGGTGTCAATTTAGTCATTTCCAGCTAATTTTGGTTGGATTTTATTGACTGAGTGCTGGCCAATTGACATGGCACAACTAGCACCGACGTAAATTAATTTTAATAATATTTTAATATTTTAATATTTTTTTTTTTTTTCTTTTTTTTTTTCTCCTCCTCCTTCCTCCAGCCGGTCGTCGGACCTCACCGATTCAGCGAGGTCAAGCCTTGCCCCGCCTGGCACAAGGCCACCTTTGAGGCCACCGGTGAGGGTCAAGCCTCACAAGTGGCCTCCATTGAGGCTCGACCTTGTAAGATCTAGTGAGGGCGAGCCTCGCTGCCCAGGCCACGATGGCAACCTCACGTCGGGTTGGCAAGGCTTGCCCTCACTAACCTCTGGCCCAGTCGAGGAGGTCCGGCAACCAACTAGAGGAAGAAGGAGGAGAAAGAAAAAAGAAATAGAAAAAAATCTAAAATATTAAAACATTATTAAAAGTTGTCAATGTCGCACCAATCATGCCATGTCAGCCGGCAGCCGATGTCTAGTTAGAAAAATCCTTCCAAAATTAGTCGAAAATGACTGAATTGGCACCGAATAAAAAAATTTAGAACTAAATTAGCACAAATACAAAAAAGTTTATGACTTTTTTTTTAACACTTTTCCTTGTCTTTCGTATCATGAATGCTTCTAGCGAAACCAACAATGTAGACAACAAGTCTCGCCATTAAAAACAACCGGCGTGATCATCAATGTATATATATTAAATTCATTGAACTTCCAAAAAAAATTCCCCCTTAAGGGCCGTCTTTTACTAATAAAACAAGGGTTAAATTCTTACAAAAATGTGCCTAATCTTTTTTGCTTATTGCCAGCTTCGTTAATGACCGCAGTCATCGACAGACACTAAGCATCGGTCGATTATTTGTAAGCGGATTTGTCAAGAAAGATATGACTAAACGACTAGTACAACCAAAGAGAAAAGAGAGAACCTTCTCTAGTTCCGAGAAAAAGAATCATTTTTTCAATGCAAGGCGATATCATCAATTCAATCCCAACTCTCAGCTTAAAAGTGGATAATGGGTAATAAGTAAAAACCAATTAGTCGGCCTAGAGGAACCCTAGGAAACTCAGTAATTATATATTCCCCTCTGTAAGAGTTAAGAGTACGGATCTCTTAAGGAAAATTATAAGAGGGAAAGAGTACTCAGCTAATCGACCATGATTAGCCAACCTTGTAAAGAGCATAGCAAGTTAGACACAATTTATAGAGTAGGTGCTCTTCCTCTCTCCCTTCAAAACAAGATGACGGAAAAGGTTGAAGAGAAAGGAAGTGCAGATAAAGATGATTACACGCAAGATGGCACTGTGGACCTCAATGGAAGACCCGTCCTAAGATCCAAGACCGGTCGATGGAACGCTTGTTCCTTCATCGTCGGTAAGGGCAAAGCCTGTGGCGCGGCCTTTCTACATGGAATTGAGGGTTAGCAGGACGTAGTCATGTTTAGGTTCATCAGTTTTCGCTTCGATGTATATTAGCCAAATCTGTTAGATAAGTGGTAAATTCTAGGAAGTGCCTTTTCATATTTGGGCAGAAAAGAAAGAGTTAAACTTTCAGGTATATCAAGTTGTGCCATACTCAAATTTTGCTTCCGCAATTTTTGTTCACTGGATCTTTAAAAGTATGTAGTTTCCTAATCACATGGAGGAAAGAGATAGGAATTTATGATTTGATCCAAATTAATTCATTATGGCGTCGTGTATGTAGGATACGAGAGTTTTGAGAGGATGGCGTACTACGGGATTGCAGCAAACCTAGTGACATACTTGACGAAGAAGCTCCACGAAGGCACTGTGACATCCTCGAACAACGTCACAAACTGGCTCGGGACGGTTTGGATGACACCCATCCTCGGTGCATATATTGCCGATGCTTATCTTGGGCGTTACTGGACTTTCATTTCCGCATCCGTTGTTTATCTCATGGTATTGCACATGCATTAGGATTCATTTATGTTGGTACACATACAAAGTTGGTCCTTAGCATGATTAACGAATGCACAGGGCATGTTCCTCCTAACGCTGGCGGTGTCGCTACCATCGCTGAGGCCTCCTTCATGCGCCTCAGGGATCAAAGAAGAGGAATGCGACAAGCATGCCTCGGGCCTCCAGATAGAATCTTCTACTGCGCACTCTACATAATTGCGGCTGGGACGGGCGGGACCAAGCCCAACATCTCGACCATGGGCGCGGACCAGTTTGATGACTTTGAGCCCAAGGAGAGGACCCAAAAGCTCTCATTCTTCAACTGGTGGATGTTCAGCATCTTCTTTGGGACACTATTCGCAGACACATTCCTGATCTATGTACAAGAAAAACTGAGTTGGGGATTGGGCTATGGCCTTCCCACGCTGGGGCTTGCATTATCAGTACTAGTGTTCTTGGTGGGCACTCCATTTTATAGGCATAAAGCGCCCTCAGGAAGCCCGTTCTCGAGGATCGCTCAAGTGTTAGTGGCGTCGATCAGGAAGCGGAAGTTGCCTGTTCCGAGTGATCCGAAGGAGCTTTATGAATTGAGCCTCGAACGATACGCAGAGTCGAAGAAATTCCGGATCGATCACTCTACTTCTATGAGGTTCACACTTCCCTAATTCTGTGGATTGTAATCAGATTGTTTCCTTAAAATTAACCATGACCGTCCGCGTCGCATTTGTAGATATCTTGACAAAGCCGCAGTGAAGATTGATTCAAGCTCGCCGTGGATGCTATGTCCAGTGACCCAAGTGGAGGAAACCAAGCAGATGGTCAAAATGCTCCCAATCCTAGCTGTGACGTTCATCCCGAGCACCATGTATGCGCAGGTGCACACCCTCTTCATCAAGCAGGGCACGACCCTGAACCGACACATGGGCCCGCACTTCGAGATCCCTCCGCGTGCCTCACCGCATTCGTAACGATCTTCATGCTCACAAGCCTCATCATCTATGACCGGTCCTTCGTCCCTGCCGTCAGGCGCTATACCAAGAACCCCAGAGGCATCACATTGCTGCAGAGAATGGGGGTAGGCCTTGTCCTCCACATAATAATAATGATCACTGCTTGTCTGGCCGAGAGGCGGAGGCTGAGCGTCGCCAGAGAGAACGGCATTGACGGTCAGTCCCAAATTGTCCCTCTCACCATCTTCATCCTCCTGCCACAATTTGCCCTCATGGGAGTCGCCGACACCTTTGTCGAAGTGGCAAAGATCGAGTTCTTCTATGACCAAGCGCCTGAAGGCATGAAAAGTCTAGGAACGTCTTATTTTACTAGTAGTTTAGGTATCGGGAACTTCCTAAGTAGTTTTCTTCTCAAGACAGTCTCGCGAATCACCAAGGAACACGGACACAAAGGTTGGATCTTGGACAACCTTAACATCTCCCACATCGACTACTACTATGCGTTCTTGGCAGTCCTTACGTTTCTCAATTTTCTCGTGTTCCTCGTCGTGGCCAAGTCTTTCGTCTACAACGAGGAAGTAGCCTTTGATAAAGAGATGGAAGCTTTGCCTGCTAATTCAGCTAATCACGAGGCCATGACTGTCGGATGAAGACACGATAAAACATCGTATCCACATATAATGATTCGTAAGATCAATACTGTGAAAGCGCTATTACATATACTTGACGGACATAGTGGAACACTTGTTTATATTTATTATAATAAATAATCATAACATAAGCCATCTCTTGACGGACATCATTCTCTTTATTCCCCCATGATGATCGGTTAGTCCATGATTTGGTCGTGCCGAAAGTCATTAAGAATGACATTCCTGGTAAGTTTTTACACTTGATTGTACATTAATCTTCTGTTTGTGGCAGCATGAAACCTTGGACAAGTAATGAAAGTACATGGAATTCCCTAGAGACATGTGAAATTATTAAAATTGAGGTTTATGGAGGATTAATAGGTGGATGAAGTCATCAAAGTGGATACTCTATATGATTGAAATGAGGCCACAGATAATAGTAAACTATCTTACATTACAGCAGACTGTTCAAGAGACCTAATCAAAGGATTAAAATAAGCACATGTCGCCTTATAGCATACATCTATTTTTATGTGAGACGAATTCCCACCAGAAATCTTAAATCTTTTTTCTGTGGGACACCATTATCCCATATATTTTTCATCACAGTCCATCCATAATTGTAAAAATTGACGTAATGCCACGTCGTATTTTTAAAGGCCTTTATGGACGGAAGTCTAACGGGAGGCACTTTTCAGTCATGGATACATTTTTAGAGTATTGTAACTAGAAAAAAAAAAAAGTCCGGGATATTGGTGAACCTGGAAGAAAAATTTAGGATTACATTACTTATATACAACAATGCAATCACTATTGCAGCACTATTGCAGCTCTATTGCACTACAGCGTAATAATTATTACATTACAACCTTATACTAGTACCAAAACCAAACAGGCTGGTGGCATATTCTGTCATCGGGAAGGATTGAAATCGACCCAAGGAATGGCCATTCCAGCCCATTTCCTAATGCATAACCCGGCATAGATTTGGGATCAAACCCTAGAATAGAATTCCTTTGTGGACCTATTGTGGCCTTTTTATTTCCCTCACTGAAGAATTAATTACGAAAACTCCCCCATCTTACTTTGCGCCTTAGAGTACTAATGGCACTCGCTCACCAATACCGACCCTGGTGAACATCGAACTACACTCATAGGATTCTAGAGATGATCCAAGCAATTACATCCTCGTTATTTTCAAGGTTCTTAGTATTGCTTGTGGTCACATCTTAAGAAACAATGATACCCACCCGGCTCGGAGACTGCAAATGAGACGAAATGAAAAGGGCCTCTTGTGGGTAAATCCCATCTTGTGGGTCGTTGATGTGATGCTTACTATGTCTATGGTGTGAATCACCAATATTTGGCCTATAAGTATCTCTTTCAAGTTAGGTAGGTTTCACCACAAAAAATAAATAATCGGGCAGGTCGCTTTTCGACTGTCTCTTCTCCATGTCTCAAGCTGAAGTTCTAAACAACAGGGACTTGTTCAAACACATGGAAACTGCAAAAAGTTGATTCGACTCCAAGACTACCCCTGAAAATTTTTCATGGGGAAACAATAAGATAAGGTCATTTATTGCTACCTGTCACGCATGCTTCTGGCAAGAACAACGACGTAGACAATGAGTCTCTTCATTAAAAGACAGAGACGGCGAAATTCATCTGTTAATTAATGTAACATGATCGCTAGAAGACACGCAGACTTTCTATTAGTTTTTCCCCACTTAAAAGAGTCGCTTTTCATTAATAAAACGAGGGTTAAATACTCAGAAAAATGCGCCTAGTGTTTGTTGCTCATTGGTAGCTTCATTCATGATGTCAATGTCATTGAGAATGATTAAGGCTTGTTGATTATTCGTACGCAATTTCGCCAAGGGAGAAAAATCTAAACGATTAGTACAACCAAAAAAATGAGAGAACCTGTTCACGTCTCGAGAAAAAGATCTTTTTTCTTTTGAAATGATGTGAAGTAATATCGTCAATTCAATGACGAGGGTCATTTTTAAAAGATCAGTGTGGAATCATATAATGTCACCTTAAGCCTTAAAAAAATAAAAAGTAAACAACAATTTCTCAGCCTGGGGGAATCCTAGGAAACGTAGTATATGTACATTCCCCTCAGCAAGAGTTAAAGGCCTAGGATCTCTTAAAGATTATTATAAAATTGATAGTTGTCACAAGCCAATGTGGAAGCGAGATGAATGTCGAGAATAGAAGAAAATGTATTTTGTGCACTTCATTGATTGATTCAATGTACAAAGGCTAAGTTTGGCAGTCGGAATAAAATTCATGATATAATATGATTTATTCTATCCTATGTTTGGTGCTCACTTAGGACAAGATAAAGTCGGATATAAGAACATGACGGGATAAAATTATCTTATTGAGGAGGTGGGATAAATGTGGATATAATTTCTAATGTCTATAATATGAAAGTTATTTTTTCGAATAACAAACTTATTAAATTAACAAAATTGAAATTATATTTCAATATAAATAATATTCGAATTCTAATTTAAGAAATTAAAAATAAAATATATATTTTAATTAATCCTATTTTAATTTATATATTCAACTTTAATTCTATCTTATAATAAACATTCAATCTATAAATTAAATATTTATATTTATTATATATTTTAGGTATTTTTGTATTTTAGGTATTTTAGTACGGTTTACTATTTGATAAAATTTTATTAAAGAATGATGAAAGGGAAAAAAAAATAATAAAGAAAATAATATAAAAAGAGGAAAAATAAAATAAAAATAATTTAAGGAATAGTGTTACAAGAGATTTTCACCATCTCCGTTTATAAACATTTAGATTCATTTGTATTGATATGCCGTTTATATATATAAATGATATGATGTAAACATATCCAACTTTAATACTGCGATTCACCAAATAATTGATATGATATAAAAAAATCCTAAAATTTCATATTTTATCCTATCCAATCCTATCTTAATTAGAAATCCGGACGGCCAAACGTAGATTGATACAAAATAATCAATTACAATCTCGAGTATATAGTAGTTATCAATCGACCATGATTAGCGAACCTTTTAAAGAGCATAGCAAGTTGAACAAACACGATTTATAGAGGAAACTCTCGGTGCTCTTCCTTTATTTCCCTTCGAAACATGATGACAGCAAAGGCTGAAGAGAAAGGAAGTGCTGATAAAGATGATTACACACAAGATGGCACTGTAGACCTCAAAGGAAGACCCATCCTGAGATCCAAGACCGGTCGATGGAACGCTTGTTCCTTCATCGTAGGTAAGGACAAAGCCGGTGGCATAGCCTTTGTGTGTGGAACCGAGGCTTGGTTAGTGGGACGTCGTAATGTTTTCGAGTTCTTTAGATTTCACTTCGATGTGTATTAGCCAAAGCAGCCAGATAAGTAGCTCCTTATAGAAAAGTGTCATTTATTGTTTTGGGCAGAAAAGAGAGTTAACCTTCAGATATATCACCTCGGGACACACTCAAATTTTCCGTCTGTAATTCTTGTTTACTGAGTCCTCAAACGTACTGGATTTCGTTACAAGGTGGGGGAAAGAGAAAAGAATCTATGATTTGATCCACCTTAATTCATTCTGGCGTCGTGTGTGCAGGATACGAGGCATTTGAGAGAATGGCGTTCTATGGGATTGCGTCAAACCTAGTGGTGTACTTGACGAAGAAGCTCCACGAAGGCACCGTGACATCCTCGAACAATGTCACGAACTGGGTCGGGACAACCTGGATGACGCCCATCCTCGGCGCTTACATAGCTGATGCATATCTCGGATGTTTCTGGACTTTCATTTACGCATCCGTCCTTTATCTCATGGTATTGCAGATGCATTATGATTCATTTGTGTAGGTACTCATACAAATTCAATCTGTAACACGATTAAGAAATGTGCAGGGCATGTTGCTCCTAACACTGGCAGTGTCGGTGCCATCGCTGAGGCCTCCGTCATGCGGCCCGGGGATCAGAGAAGAGGAATGCAACAAGGATGCCTCGGCCCTCCAGATAGGCATCTTCTACTTGGCCCTCTACATAATTGCGGCTGGGACGGGCGGGACCAAACCCAACATCTCGACCTTGGGCGCAGACCAGTTTGACGACTTCGAACCCAAGGAAAGGGCCCAGAAGCTCTCGTTCTTCAACTGGTGGATGTTCAGCATCTTCTTCGGGACACTATTGGCAACCACAGTCTTGATCTATATACAAGATAACGTGGGTTGGGCATTAGGCTATGGCCTTCCACGCTGGGGCTTGCATTATCAGTCCTAGTGTTCTTGGTGGGCACCCCATTTTATAGGCACAAGGTGCCCTCAGGAAGCCCGTTCACAAGGATTGCTCAAGTGCTGGTGGCGTCGATCAGGAAGAGGAAGTTGCCTGTTCCGAGAGATCCAAAGGAGCTCTATGAATTGAGCCTCGAACAGTACGCGGAATACAGGAAATTCCAGATTGATCACTCTACTTCTTTGAGGTTCACAACTCACTAACTCTATGGCTTGTCTTTACATGGTTTCCTCGAAATTAATCATGACAGTTTCATGTCACATTTGTAGATTTCTTGACAAAGCTGCGGTGAAGATTGATTCAAGCTCGCCGTGGATGCTATGTCCGGTGACCCAAGTAGAGGAAACCAAGCAGATGGTCAAAATGCTCCCGATCCTAGCGGTGACATTCATCCCGAGCACCATGTATTCGCAGGTGCTAACGCTCTTCATCAAGCAGGGCGCAACCCTGAACCGACACATGGGCCCGCACTTCGAGATCCTCCTGCGTGCCTCACCGCATTCGTCACGATCTTCATGCTCACAAGCCTCACCATCTATGACCGGTCCTTCGTCCCTGCCATCAGGCGATATACCAAGAACCCTAGAGGCATCACATTGCTGCAGAGAATGGGGGTAGGCATCGTCCTCCACATAATCATAATGATCACCGCTTGTCTCGCTGAGAGGCGGAGGCTGAGCGTCGCCAGAGAGAACGGTATTGACGGTAAGCTCCAAATAGTCCCTCTCACCATTTTCATCCTACTGCCACAATCCGCCCTCATGGGAGTCGCCGACACCTTCGTTGAAGTGGCAAAGATCGAGTTCTTCTACGACCAAGCACCACAAGGCATGAAAAGTCTAGGAACATCTTACTACACTAGTAGTTTTGGGATCGGGAACTTCCTAAGTAGTCTTATTCTCAAGACGGTCTCGCAAGTCACCATGGAACACAGCCACAAGGGTTGGATCTTGGACAACCTTAATATCTCCCACCTTGACTACTACTACGCATTCTTGGCGGTCCTCACGTTTCTCAATTTTCTCGTGTTCCTTGTCGTGGCCAAGATTTATGTCTACAACGAGGAAGTAACCATTGATAAAGAGAAGGAAGCTTTGCCTGCGAATCAAGCTAATCATGAGGCTGTGACTGTCGGATGAAAACACGATAAGATGTCGCACACATATGAGGATTCATAAGAGTGATACAATGTCATCTTTATAAAAGATCGTTGACGGGCATTATCCTCTTTATTTCCGTACTAATATTGACATTATCATGTTTGTCAATGATTTAGTTGCTCCAAAACGCATAAAAACTGAGATTTCTGGTCATTTTTAACACATGTTGTACACTAATCTTTTGTTACTGGTAGTATGAAACCATGGACAAGCAGCAGAAGTACATGAAATCCCCAAGAGACATTTGAATCTTGCAAAAACTAAGGTTTATGGTGGATTAAAAGATGTTGAAGTCATCAGAATGGGTACCTTATGGGAAGAAAAAGAGGCCGCGGATGATAGTAAGCCGTTTTACATTACACAAGACTATTCAAGATACTAAATCGAAGTACTAACATGAGCATATATGAATAGAATTGTATAATCGTTATTGTCGTGAAACATTTTCAATTCTCCAAGTATCAATACAAGAATATCGCGAAACATTTTCAATTCTTCAAGTATCAATACAAGAATACCTTTCGCCAAGAGGCTTACGTTCCACGCACAATCATTCAACCAGTATTCATTATATGAGCAATTTTTTGGACAAAAGAAAAACGGATAACTCAGTACAGATCCCCACAAAGTTCATCGGAGAGTTATTGATTATCTGTTCTTATGTGACTACTCTATTTTTTTCTTCTTTTTTTGGGTCGAAAGGGTGACTTCTCTGTTTAAATCAATACAAGGTATGACAAAATTCAAACGTATATATGCACCGGAGTGAATCTAAATCAATTTCTACCTCAAGAAACTCAGCATATATGCAATTTCTGTTGGAATTATCTTAGTGCTGCTGTTTCCTGTCATGTTTTCCTCTGTTTTCCTCTGTTTTTTGATTAAAAAAACAGCCAAGTTCATTTAGTTATGCATTTAGTGTTTTTGCTATTTTCTAGGAAGTTAATAGCAGGTTTGTGTGTAGTTATGTGTTGCACGTATGTGAGTAGTTTTTGCTTTGTATTTAGTTGTGGTACTCGACAGTTTTTTCTTTTGCACAAGACGTATGAAGTGCTATGCTTTGTTTTTTTTATCTTTTCTCTCCCTCAAACAACAAAAAATTTTCTGTTTTGATTGTTGTTTTATGAGCTTTAACATTGGTATCAGAGCATTTGTGGGATCTTAAGGGACTGTGAAGTGAGGGTAAGTGAGTGAAGATTGCTTCCAATCTGCAAAGAAAAAGCTGATGGAGGCAGGATCGAGTGGATTCTTTGTAATGGCTGCTCTAGTCTTTACTGGGGAAAATTATCAGGCTTGGGCTGTCAAGATGATAGCATTCTTGGAGGGTCATGATTTATGGGAGGCTGTGGAGAATGATTATGAGGTTGCTCCACTTCCGACAATCCGACCTTGAATCGGATGAAGTACCATAAAGAGAGAATCACAAGGAAGGCTAAGGCAAAATCTTGCATGTATGTTTCTGCTGTTTCACCCACTATCTTCACAATGATCATAAGATGTGATTCTGCAAAGGCAATATGGGATTTCTTGAAGGATGAATACGAGGGAGATGAGAAGATAAGAGGCATGAAGGTGCTGAATCTCTTGAGGGAGTTTGAGAGACAACGGATGAAGGATTCGAGTCGGTGAAGGAGTACTGCGATAGGCTGGTTGAGATAGCTGAAAAATCAGAGTTTTAGGGATTGACTTGAAGGATGAAAGGCTTGTTCAGAAGATCTGGTGTCTCTTCTAGAGAAGTTGAAGCCACCATAGCTTCTCTGGAAAATACAAGAGACTTAGCTGATATAAAACTTGCAGAATTGTTAAATGCTCTGCCCGGTGCACAAGAGCACGGAAGACCGATGAGAACGAAGAGTTTGTAGAGGGTGCGTTGCAAGCTAAAGTGAAGTCAAATGATGGAGGCAAAGGAAGAAATGGATTCAGTTCGAGAAAATGCTAGTGACTCAAAGTTTGTAGCAAAAGAAGGAAATTCCAGTGGGTTTAGCAAATGGAAGAAGAACAAAAAGCCTTGTCAATACTGTGATAGAATTAATCATCAGTTTTTTAGATGTTGGAGAAAGCCTGATGCTAGATGCAGAAGATGTCACAAGTTGGGTCACATGGAAGCCATCTGCAAAGAAAAAAATTACCAGCAAGCAGGAAAAGCACAGGTAGCAGTGAATGAAACTGAGGAAGAGCACTTGTTTGTAGCTTCTTTTTCTGAATCTTTGGTTGGGAATGATGCATGGTTGGTGGATAGTGGCTGTACCAATCATATGACTAGCAATTCAAAACTGTTTAGGAGTCTAGACAGGTCAATCAAGTCCAAAGTCAGAATTGGCAACAGATAGTATATCGAAGTACAAGGAAGGGTACAGTGGCTATTAAAGGAAATTAGGAGGTGAAGCTAATCAATGATGTTCTTTTTGTGCCAAACATTGACCAGAATCTGTTAAGTGTTGGTCAATTAGTTGAGAAGGGCTATAAAGTGAAGTTCGAAGGGAATGAATGTCTTATTAATAATGTAGATAGCAAACAAGTGCTAAGAATCCCAATGAGGGACAGGGGTTTCATGTTCAAGCCACAAGAGATGCAACAAATGGCTTTAAAGTGCAAATAAGAAAATGCAGAGCTATGGCATAAAAGACTTGGGCATATTCACAGGAAGAGCATGTCGTTTATGCAAAGAAATAGCTTGGCGTATGACTTGCCAAGTTTGGAGGAGGAATTTCCATAGTGCAGAACTTGTCTTCTTGGTAAGCAAGCCAGATTGCTGGAGAGCATGTGAGAAGCTGCAATTAGTCCACACAGATATATGTGGACCTATGTCTGAGTCTTCTCTCAATGGTAGCAGGTATTTCATTACCTTTACTGATGATATGACTAGGATGAGTTGGATTTATTTTCTGCGAGCCAAGTCTGAAGTTGCTGATGTGTTTGTGAAGTTTAAAGCCTCGAGTTGATAATCGAGTGGGAAGAAAATTAAAATGCTCGGAGTCGATAATGGTTCTGAATATACGCTCACAAATTTAAGTTGAATTGTGAGCAAGCAGGAATTGTGCAACAGTTCACTGCTCCCTATTCACCTCAACAGAATGTGGTCAGTGAGAGGAAAAACATAAGCATTATGGAGATGACTAGATGTATGATGTAAGAGAAGAAGTTACCTAAGAAGTTCTGGGCTGAAGCAACTAATACTGCAGTGTTCCTGTTGAACAGATTGCCCACAAAGGCCTTAGAGAGGTCAACACCTTTTGAAGTCTGGTATGGTGTTAAACCTTCTGTGAAAAATTTGAAGGTTTTTGGGTGTTTGTGTTACACTCATGTTCCTGAGGTCAAGAGGGACAAGCTGGATAAGAAAGCAGAGCTCGGAATCTTCATTGGGTACAGTCTCCAATCAAAGGCTTACAATATTTATTACCCTATGACAGGGAAGGTGACTGTAAGCAAATATGTTGTTTTTCTAGAGAAAGATGAGTGGAATTGGATGGAAGGAAAGAGTGCAGAACAACAACAGTTCGAAAAAACAACCTGCAACATATGTAGAGGTTGATGAAGTTATAGATAGATTGGAAGACAGTATGAATGATTTACCAGTGAGAGGCACAAGGTCACTTGCCGAAATCTATGAAAGAAGCAATGTGGCAATACTCGAACCATCTAACTTTATGGAAGCTAAGGAGAATCAGAGGTGGATTGCAGCAATGCAGGAGGAGATTGCGATGATCCAGAAAAACCACACATGGGAACTTGTTGACAAACCATCTGATAAGAATGTGATTGGGGTTAAGTGGGTGTTTAGAACAAAACTTAATCCTGATGGTTCTATCAATAAACACAAAGCTAGACTGGTGGTGAAAGGCTATGCACAAATATGGGGAGTAGACTATTCTGAAACATTTGCTCATGTTGCACGACTTGATACAATAAGGCTACTGTTAGCTATTGCAGCAGATAAGGGGTGGTCTATATTTCAGTTAGATGTCAAGTCTGCATTCCTGAATGGAGAGCTTGAGGAGGAGATTTTTGTTGAACAACCTGAAGGCTTCAGTATCAAAGGCCAAGAAGAGAGTGTATACAGGTTGAGGAAAGCTCTATATGGACTGAAGCAAGCTCCAAGAGCTTGGTATGGGAAGATAGATCGATATTTGCAGGATTTTGGCTTTATAAAAAGCTTAAGTGAGTTCACTCTTTATGTCAAGAAGGTGAATCACAGTGTTGTAATTCTATCACTTTATGTAGATGATCTATTAGTGACAGGGAATGATATGGAATTGATAGAGAAGGTGATGCAAGATCTATTTGCAAGTTTTGAGATGTCAGACTTGGGAAAGATGGCTTATTTTTTGGGTCTCGAAGTCAAACAGGCTTCATATGAGATCTTCATCTGTCAGAAAAAAATACATTAAGGAAATTCTAAAGAAGTTTCAGATGGAAGATTGTCGAAGTGTAAGCACTCCTATGGCTGCTAAAGAGAAGCTGCGGAAGAATGATGGAACAGATGCAAAGATGCTTCTATGTATAGAAATCTGATTTGGTGTCTCATGTATCTTACAGCAACCAAACTAGATATTCTATTTGATGTGAGTGTTTTATCCAGATTTATGAGTAGTCCTAGTCAGTTACATTTGATTGCAGCGAAAAGGGTCTTGAGATATCTCAAAGGAACATTGTTCTTTGGTGTGAAGTTTAAGAAAGGTCAGAAATTTAATTTGCAAGGATTTTCTGATAGTGACTGGGCTGGTTCAGTAGATGACATGAAGAGTACGTCTGGATCTTGTTTCAGTTTTGGTTCTGAGTGTTTCTCCTGGTGTTCCAAAATGTAAAAGATTGTAGCTCAGTCCACAGCAGATGGTGAGTTTATAGCAGCTACTACAGCTGCAAATCAAGCTTTGTGGTTGAAGAAGATAATGAAGGATTTGTGGTTGAATTCCAGTGATTGTATCGAAGTCAATGTGGACAATCAGGCTGCTCTAGCAATATTACATAATCCAGTTTTCCATGGCAAAACTAAGCATTTCAAAGTCAAATTTTTCTCTGTGTGAGGTGCAACAAAGTGGCGAAGTTAAGTTGGTCTATTGCAGATCTGAAGATCAGCTTGCAGATATGTTCACAAAACCACTTCAGGCTGGAAGATTTGAATTGTTAAGAGAGAAAATAAGTATCTGTAGCAGCAACTGATCCAAGGAGGAGTTTGTTGGAATTATCTCAATGCTGCTGTTTTCTGTCATGTTTTCCTCTGTTTTTCTCTGTTTTTTTTTTATATTAAAAAACAACCAAGTTCATTTAGTTATGCAGCTAGTGTTTTTGCTATTTTCTAGGAAGTTAATAGCACGTTTGTGTGCAGTTATGTGTTGCATGTATGTAAGCAGTTTCTGCTTTGTATTTAGTTGTGGTACTCAACAGTTTTTTCTTTTGAACAAGACGTATGAAGTGCTGTGCTCTGTTTTTTTTTTTTTAATCTTTTCTCTCTCTCTCAAACAACAGAAATTTTTCTGTTTTAATTGTTGTTTTATGAGCTTTAACAATTTCATTCTCCTAATATATCATTGCTCCAACGGTCCTGATCCTGCAGAAACATCATCTCTCTAGTTCGTCTCTTCCTTCTCATCAAGCCCGTCATGCTGATCCGAGGTCTCTACCTCGAAGAGCTGTCACAGCTTTAGGAGATCCTCCGTGTTCACAACATTCCCATGGCTCAATACTTCATGAGCCGACACATGAGATTCCTGATTCCCCGGTGCACTCTCCTCGCTTAAAGGAGCACACTCATTTAGTGGGTCGGCGTCTGCTTCAACTCATTAGTTGGAGCAATAATCAGAACTTCCGAAGCATCTCCAATGCTTGAATTTTCTTCAACATTCAACTATCATATGCTATGGTGGATGTAGAGTCATCGAGTCTGGGCCTACTCTCGTTTGCTAATTGGTTTTTGGAAAGTTGATCATCACCCTCTTCAACAGCATCCTTGCATGGTCTCATCGAATCATCATTTTTCTCAATCTCCATTAGCTTTTCAACTACTCTACCAGCGGCTGCAATTGCCCAGGAATCACCGGTCGAATCCCTATTTGAAAGAAACACAATGGAATAAAAATGAAGGAATTAATGATAACTAAGAAACATGCCCTCCTGATGGATGTCGCAATGTATAGCTTAACATGAAAGCAACAGCTTTGCGATGACACTTTTAATTAGTGCCAATTGATCTCGTGATCGAGCATCACCTTTGAGGATCCAAGCCAGCTGAGACATATGCAGACGTCAAGAGATCCATCAGAGCCGAGAGGGATTCTGAGAAAAGTATCCACCACGCCTCGCTACTTCGGCTATAAATTGCGCGCCCAAGATAAATAGCTGCTTCAAGCAGATTACGATAACACCAAAACGGAGTTAGTATTAGAGCAGAGAATAACTCAGAATCGTAGACACAACTGACTGTTGATGAACGCTCGTGTGAAGCTTTAAGTATGAAAAACCAAACAAACTCTATATATTGTCTATATGAGCTACCATATTGTTACATCAGATTGGTGGTGTAAGGCGTTGATAAGAGATAATGAAAATTAGTGAAAGATGGAAATCGCTCATAATTTGTAAACCGTATGGAAAAGAAAAAGGCTAGTAATTTTATTTATTTTTATAAAGTCCATAAGTTACCAATAAGTTATTGAAATATCAGGTGATCAGTAACTTTTTTTTACCTATAGTTCTATTATAGTGATAATTATCTAAAAACTTATAAACCTATTGTACAACAATTCATTTAAACTTTGACTTGACCAATTTACTCCTAATCATTTTGACGATTTTTTTTTTATGTAGTCCTTCCGACCAATTTTAGCTGAAATTGAGAAAATGGCCTTCCATAGTAAAAAATTGTCAAAAGGTTCAAAATTAAATTAAATTAATCAAATTGAAAAATTTAGGATTGAATCTCGTACAATAGGTTTGGGAAATATGGACAATTTTCCCATTTTTTTTATACTTACCCATTAATTTTTTGTCTTTAATTGTCATTAAGTTACTTGCCAAGTTAATTTTTCTTTTAATGATAAACTTCTCTTATTCTTTATGAACTTCTGTTTACACTACTTAATCACTTTTTTCAATTTACCAACCTCTATATAAAATTACTAACTTTAATTTAAGTGATTTATCAAATTTTCTCTAATTAAGTTATCAACCGGGTTTGAATATTATTTGAGTTATTTAGAAACATTTATTTGGTTTTTTTCCTTAGTTTACCAGATTTTCTATTTTGATAGAGAATGAGCTGGTAAGTCACCAAATAAATAATGGAAAATTAACATAAAAGTAGAAAAAAATTAAAGCGTTTGTAAGAGATATAAATGCAAGTGGGTACTTCATAACAAAAGATAATAAATGAGAAAAACCAAATAATCATTGGTAAACAACTCAAGACTAATTGGTAGTAAAATCAAGAAAGAGTTAGGCAAATCACTTGAATAAATATCAGTAAATTCACGTAAGAATTGGAAAATGTAAGGCATTGATAAGATACAAATAAAGATAGTAGAAGATAAAAATTGTTTATAGTTTGTGAACCATAAAAAGAATTAGTAATTTTACAAAAGCGTCAGTTAATTTACCAACAAGTCACCAAAAAATCGGTAACCCTTTTAACCAATATCTTTTTCCCACTTACCAACTTCCTATTAGTGAAACAGAAGAATCGTTCTTCTACATGGAGTGATCAAGACATAGATTAGCCCGACAGTGTCATCATATTTGGCTTATAAATGTTTGCTTTTCGCAACTACATGATATTTTCATGCTCCATTGATCATAGCTGACATATAAGAAGAGTAAGGAAAGGGTTCCACTTTTACTAAAAGGGATCTCAAGATGAGGAACAGGCATACCTGTGGCGAACTTTTTGTACATTTAATCGTCGCGTCGTCATCGTCCAAGTTCGTTTTTTCATTCAACATCCAAGAAAATATGGCTTCTGTCAACTCTCTCAAGAGCTGCATTACCCAACTATGGTCGAATGTATCTTCTTTAGCAAGTTCTTCTATTTTCCTAATCTCCAAGAAGAGCATCTGGGGATTCAAGATAAGACGATGAACATTAGAACTCTCCAGTCGGTTCAATAATTATCTCTGAGACCGCTTGAATTTGAACGGTTTTGCAGAATGATAAAATGTCGGTAACCTCATAGTCAGCTAAAAAGATTCACACATAGGATACCTGAAACGAAACTGAAGGCATCAGATCATCGATGGAGTGGTTCTCTTCTCGGGCATGGATTTCTGAAACAGTTTGCTCGTTGCTTTGCCGAGATGCAACTCTAGATATAAACAGCCGAAAGAAACAGGCTCAAAGCTGGTTATATGCCTCTTCAGTAGATGATAAACATGCGCCATACTCGTCGCCTTCACTTCGACGAGTTATTTTGCTATCGGTTCGGAAACTGCTCCTGAGTATTCTGTAGAAAAAGCCTACCAAAGTCGAGAGACTCACCAAAGCAGATACTTGTCTGGTCAATATCTCGATGTAACTCGGGCAATCGCCAATCACAAGTTTTTTTAGCATCACAGCATAGTGTATGAATAGATCTGTGAGTCCTCTAGTGATTGAATTATCCATCTGAGCAGCAACTAAAGGTGAAATTTCTTCTGCAAAAGCCTTGAAGAGAAAAAAAAAACGTTGTAACTAGTACAGGATATAGACAATTACCATGATCACAAGTACATAATTTAACCTTTAATGTCATATGGATCAACATAAGTTCCATAAGAGCATCATAATGGCTAGATTACTTTATAATTTGCCAGTTCACCTATCAATCATTTAGGATGCAGATTTAATCACGAGGAACCAAATAAGGTCGGTTTTCTGAATGCGAAAAGCACAATAAAGTCATATTACTGATCAATAAGAAATAAGCATAGAGTAATCAACCAAAATTATCATACCTGTAATAGTGTTATTAATTTACGACCGCTATTTGTGAGAAAACAATATTCAGGCAGATGACCAACTTCCATCGTCGAATATCCTTCAGCCAGAATCCCCGAAGCAAGGTACTTACCAAGAATCCAAGTATCGGTAGCCGTAATTATGTCCACCACCTTCTTGAAATGGTCTACATGAATTGCTAATACCTCTTCCATGTGAGGTTGTATTTGCTAAATCAAGTGTGGCCTCAATACCAACTGTTGATCCATCTCTAGCAAAGAGCAATAGGATAAAGCGAATTGCATCGATTGTGTAG
This sequence comes from Eucalyptus grandis, assembly GCF_016545825.1. Lineage (NCBI taxonomy): Eukaryota > Viridiplantae > Streptophyta > Magnoliopsida > Myrtales > Myrtaceae > Eucalyptus > Eucalyptus grandis. The sequence continues at coordinate 9,521,886 of NC_052612.1, forward strand.
CAATGCACAGGCTGCCACTTATTTCGGAAACTGACTTTATATATTCATCAAAATAAGCGACGTAAGTTTCAACTTCCTGATGCGCCCATTGGATGAATTCGAGACCATATCCTGATACGTCTCCTTGCAGCATCGCAAAGCTCCTTGCTGCTTGAGAGATCAAAGAGAAGGCTAGCTTCGAGAGTTCTCGTATGTATACTTCATTCAACAAGGATTTCGATTGTCGCAGATTGCGCATTCCAGCTGCGATACGCTTGTGGTGATATTGAAGCGACAACTGGATTGCAAGATTGCTGTTGCCAAGTCTTCCAAGACCAACCAATGCCTTGCGAAGTTCCGGTGCGGTTATTCTTTGATTCTGAGCCAATTGTGTTAGCTGAAGCACGAACTTGACCTTCCTCTCAGAGATCATGGACTTATATGACTGTATATTGTTTGGTGAAGAGTTCACTTTGCCGTACAACATTGTGAAATTCTTGTCCTCTAATTCAAGAATGTCGATAGATTCATCGATTCTATTTTCTATCAAGAGAATGTCAAGAGTCTCTAGGACATCGATGGCTCGAGCCTGCAGCTTGTTCAATAGGAACCATTCCTCAGCTTCATGGTCAACGGGGATTGGCTGCACTGCGTCTTCTATTGACAATTCTAGATGCAACCGATCCACGAACCCCTCCACAAGTCTCTTTTGATTTGAAGCGTGACCTTTTAATTGAACCAGTTCCCTCTCTATCCCTTCGACTTCCTCAAATACTCTGCACAATATACAAAACTAGTTAATTTTCCAATGATTACATGAGAACGAGAGTTGAGACCACAATTTTTTTTATTTTTTTTTTTGTGCTGGAGGAACCGCTTTAGCCGACAGCCGCCACGTAAACCCCCAGGTGACGCTAGCTCAGGACCCACCACCAGGGCGCCACGCGTAATACACCTAATGGTCTACCAGTCTCCCTGCAACGCAGTTGCAGGGGCTTCGAACACCTAACCTTTCCCTTCAAAGGCAGGAGCCTACCCAGCAGAGCCACCATAGCCGGTGGTTTGAGACCACAATTATTGTAACTCGTTATTTTTAAGGTTCTTTCTTTGTGCTAAGTCTTCAAGTGATTTTGAATTTGAGGCAATCTTTCTACTCTCATATGGCGTGTCTGATGGTACAGAAAGTAACCTAAATTTAACGTTCACGATGGATATAAAAGATCAAACATTGTCGAAATATCACTACGTCCGCAAAGTGATGATTTCATGTTTTCAACATGCAAAATGAAAACATTCTACATTAAGCGTGACTACAATTGCGATTACAAGGCTCGAAATAATGAATGATCATAATCAAGATATATATACACATGCACACACACAAAAGAAAGAACGTTATTACGCTAGACTAATCAACTGAACATTATTAAAGCTTCTTTGGTTGAGTACATCCAGGCAAGTTTGTCAAAAACGAATTACCTAACAAAGGTTGAATAATTAGAGAAGATGTTCTGGTGAAACTCCTCATCAGATGCCACCTTTAGCTCAAGAAGCTCCAAGCAGAGATGTTTTATACCCTAGCATCGAAGAAAAATTACGATCAAGGAAATTCATCCAAACATATAACCTACATACAGTTTCATACAACCCATAATGTTTCGGCCCAAGATTAGAAATGCGAGCGTACCTTGGCGTTCATGGACTGCAGCTGATCGTCATCATTGTCATCACACTGTTCGCTTGAAGAGATGCTAGTGCTCTCGTCAGAGAGCATGGAATCGTCCATGTCTTGGTGATCCCTGAACAGGAACCTGGAGGTAGACTCCATGGTGGACATGATCCTTGTCAATGGACGGCTAAAAGAGTTAAGACATCCTTACATGTGGTCTTTATAAAAGATGAACCAGAGGATGCTTTTCTGGGGCTACCCATTTGTCATGTCGTTCCATTCTTTTCAGGGCATTGGTCTTGTCGCTGAACAATCGAGGTCTTGTGTCTTGTTGACTGGTTCTGCAGTTTAAATAAGGCTCATGCCCTTGTCCTTTGCTGATCGGTACCAACGTCGGCATCCATATTCAACTTAGGTCCTGACGATGCCGACTTTGATTTTCTTTCTTGGTTATTACTAGGTCGTGCTTACTTATTGCATAAGGGGGGAGAAGAATGACCTGTCTTTCACATGACAAATGGGTATAGTTCAGTTCATTTCTTGATCAAACTTAGAGAAAAGGCTCAAGCCTGAGATATTACTAGGCAAAAGTAGAGCCCAAGTGCCAATATTTGGCACAAGGGACGTTTAAATACTAAAAGTTCTATAATGTACACTTAAATGTCACTTTCTTTGAAAAATAGGACATTTAAGTGCTAACTCCTGCTAAGGGTGTCAAAAATCTGACGTTGTTTGTTTTTAATAAGTTGAGTCATCCAAAAAAAAGCTAAAACAACTTCGTTTTGCCCCTTATTTGAATTTTAATATATATTAATTAAAATAAATTTAAAATTAAATAAATAATTTTAGGAGAGAAGAAAAGATTGCGGAAAGCATTCAACGAGGGTTGTGCAAGGCCTTGCCGCCACCTCCCCACCACCACTAGGAAGGGCCAGAGACAGTAGGGGGAAGGTCAGCCGAGGTAGACGGATCGGTGACCCTAGCCAACCGATGACAAGGGCCATTGAGTCGAATCTGGAGAGATCCGTGACCCTCATCCCAAAATTGGGCGAGGGCTTGCAAGCTCTCGTCAACCCTTGGCCAAAGCCCAGCAACCCCGATCAACCCTTCCCCCACCATTGCCTACCCTTTCTAGTGACGATGGGAAGGCAGCAGCAAAGGCTTGCACAACCCTCACTGAACGCCTTTTGCAATTTTTTTTGAATCTTAGTTTTAAATTTAGTTAGATTAGTATTTATATTCAAATTCAAATTCAAAGCAAAACAACGTCATTTTCGACTTATCTAGCCATATCAGTGTGCAAAACGCATTGTTTTGCACTTTTCTCGCTGAAAAAATGCCACGTCGCCATTTTGGTTAGAATTTCTCACCGTGGCACTTAATTGATTCATTTTACTCCGATTTTAGCATTTAATGTACATTTCCGAACTTTTGACATTTAAATGTCTCTCGTGCCAAGTTTTTGCACTTGGGGTTTTCGAGACTCGATATTACTAGCAAACTCAATCTTACTACAAAGATGAGGGACTACATCACAACGTCAACATTAGGAATAACTTGTTGCCACATAAACCCATGAGTAGTCCCCTGCATTCGGTAGCAAGGATAAAAATTAGAATGTGATGAATTTCATCATATCCAATGTTCTATTGTTGCTTAAAACATGATAAAGTCATATATAAGAGAAATATAATCAAGATAAAATATTCTCATTTGCAGAGGTGGGATAAAGGTAAATAAAATATATCTCTCACTCATCTCTCTTCTCTATCCCCTCTACCCACCCATGGCCAACACTCACATATTTTTCTACCACCCATAGCCTCCCACCGAGCTTCATCTTGTCTCCACCAACAAGGCTCCTCATGGTGACAAGCTTGACTGGATCTCAGCCACAAAGGGCTCTATCACCAAATCTAGAGCTCCTCAATGGTTGAGCTCAACTCAAGGGAGGTTGACTGGACCTTGGCCAAGTGGGAGCTGATCTTGACCTTGGTCATAATGGCCAGATCTAGAGCACCAGTCATTGTCCTCCTCCTTTGTTGCCGCCCCCCTCCATGGCTAGATCTAGCGCAAAAGTCATCATTCCCTGTTTCTCACGCACCTTCATCGCACAAGCAGCCTTACCTTCATTCGTCGCACCTTCTACTGGGCCTTGACCTCAGCATCAGCAGCAAGGCTAGAGGTGGCAACCGGGTTGGTGGTTGCTGAAGATTGTAGGCCAGCAATGGAGACAAAGGAGGGACAGGTGGTTGTTAGAGATTTCACACAATAGTGATGCTCAAGGTAGCTTGGACGTCTGCAAGGACTCGGGATCTAAATGATCGACATTCAATCCAAAATTGGCGTAGAGGAGGAGGAAGTTGACATTCAATCCAACTTGGATATTCATATACTGACCAAACATTACACAAGATATTAGAGCTCTCATCTTTGTCTAGTTCAACCTACATCCTATCCAACCTTGTCCTATCCAATAGAAAAAGTCCGAAAGATCTTACGCTATCCCATCTTTAGCAGACTGCTTAATCCAATGATGTTCAGTATTCCAATTTCATGGAACTTGAACGATAGCATGTAGCAACAAACCTCTCTTCCGATCTGGACCCGCGGAAAGAACCATCAAAGGAATTATAGTAGATTTAGGCACATTTAAAGAGAACCAAGCAAGGCTCATGTCGATGCACTTTTAACCCCTCTCGTCCTTCACCATAATGCTCATATATTTGTCGTGGCCGTCCGAGGTCCTCAAAGCAGGGAGATTCGAGTTAGGTGCCCTTTCGAGGGGTGCACCCGTGCTCTCCTCCTCCGGGTGGTTGGCTCCATCTCTCGTGATGATGGATGAGTGCAACGCCTATCGTGCATGAAGATCATGCAGCGATTAAGATTATCCGTGTGTTGAGGTCAAATCTATTTTGGGTCCTGAAAAACTACTCATAGTTACTTCTTATATGCAAATTAGCGTCACATAATTACTAATAATCATTTGTATCTTCTTACTTTTCTATTGGGAAGTTGCTGCTTATCATTATGCTCAAGTGTCGAACACCTGAAGTGCTAAAACTTGGTATAAAGGGACATTTAAGTGCGAAAAGTTTGGAAAATAACACTTAAAAGCCAAAATCATAACAAAATGGATCAGTTAAGTGTCAATGGCGAGAAAATCTGGCCAAATTGCATACGTGGCATTTTCCGGCAACAAGCTTTACCGACATGGCAAATATTTAAAAAAAAAAAAAAAAAAAAAAACACATGGACAAGGAAAACGACGTCGCCCGATTCATGCTAGCTTGGCCAAGCTAAACGACATCGTTTTTCCTTAGTGCTAAATGACATCATTTAGCTTATTTTGGGTTTAATTAGATTTGACATCCTCTCCATCGTCGTTCACAGGTCATCAATCGTCATCATCGCTCTCCGTGGTTGCTCGCAATCATCGCTCATTTAGGTTTGTTCTCTTCTTCCTCTCCCCTATGGTGAAATTAGGGCTCCGAATCATCTATTAGGGCTCCAACTATTAAGGCTCCAACCTAAAATTTAGGGCTTGGCTGAGAAATGTAAGGCTTAGATGGTATTTTGATGTGAGATTTAAGGCTCAGATGTGGTGCTAAAACCCTATTGGGGCTTCGGATTGGCAGTTTAGGGCTCGGCGGGGGGAAAATTATGAGTTTTATGCTACTGTGATGTGTGATTTAAGGCTCGAATGTGGTATTGTGATGTGTGAGAGTAATTTTTAGAGGTCATATGTGAAATGTGATGTGCAATGGTGATTGTTAGGGTTTGGAGTAGTTGTCGTGGGGACCCCTGAGCATTTTTTTTTATTGAAATGTTGAAATGGGTGTCATAAGAACCTATCTTATCTTGGGAACCTCTTTTTGTTGGTCAATATTTTAAGGGAATGCGACATAATCAAAGTTGTTGTCGTGTGGGGACCTATATTTATCCTCAAGGCATCTTTCCAGTAAATCTTGTCTAACCTATGCATCTCTTCCCTCTTTATTCTTTTCTTTAATAAAGTCTATGAGAGTGTAGGGACCTCCACATGCAATTGTCTATTGTCCTTTGTGGATGTGATTCCAAAAGTTAATTGTATTTTTTTTCTCCTTGGTTGCACAAATGGCTTATGATAAGGACTATGTTGTTGTTATTGTTTGCTACGGTGAGGATTTTGTGATTGAAAATGATGAATGGGAGTATGAGGAGGGAAATGAGGGTACTATCTTTGTAAATATAAATAAGGTATCTTATATTGGATTTGTTAAGGATATAGTGACATATTTACCTTGTAAAGTACAAAAGTTGTTGTATTGTGTTCCTGAGAAAGGCTTAAGAGATAGTTTGAGAAATTTAGAAGATAATAATGGTTTTAGGGATGTCTTATATTATTATCTTCATGGCGAAGAGGCGAAAGTAAACTTTGAATACAATAGTGATAGTGAGGAAAAAGATGATGACCGAGATAGCACCTTAGTAGGAGAAAGAGGAGATGGTATTCAAGCTAGTCCTAAGGTTAGGGATGAAAGAGGGCATGATAGACAGGATGGGGAGGAGAGGGACGCAGACGCTATTCACTAGAGTGATGGTGACATAGGTGATGCCATAATAACTGAATTAGATTGAGAAGTAGTTGAATCTAGTGATGGTGATGATAACGATGAAGGGTTGCCTATTGAAAATTTCTTAAGTGATGACGATGATGAGGAGCTTACATAGTCAATGAAAAAACAAAGGGACTTTTTGTCATATAGATTTGTAGCTTTGCAGGTAGCTGATGAAGTTCCAAACAGAGACGAAGGCCCTACAGATGCCGATGTTGCTAGCCAGGAGATGGATTATGAAGAAAGCATCGAGAATGCTACTTCCCAAGACGAGCTTAAAAAAGATCAAGGAGTTGTGCATAGAAGGAAAAGTAATTTTATTCTAATGATCCGTCCATTGCCTCTCCTGCTTTGTCAATAGGTATGAAATTCCAAGATGCAACACAATTTTGGAAAGCTATACTAAAGAACTCTATTGCTGCACAAAGAAAGACTGACTTCATTAGAAATACTAAAAACTTTGTAAGAGTTAAGTGTTTTTTTTTTTTTTTTTTTTTTGGTAACGGTAAGAATTGTAAGAGCTAAGTGTTCAACAGCAAAATTGTCCATGGAAGATTTATGGTGCGTTTGTTAAGAGGAGTGAGTCTTTCCAGATTAGAGCCTACCAAAAGGAACATATTTGTTCCATTAATTTTTAAAACAAAAGAGTAACAAGTGCATAGTTGTCCAAGCACTTCTTCAATCTGATCAAGCCGATGCCCGAGATGAAAAGTACTTATTTTAGGATGCTGGTGAAGAAGCGTGTAGGCATCAATGTATCCACTAATCAGTGCAAAAGATCGAAGCAAAATGTGATGAGGATACTTATTGGTTACTATGGCAAGGAATATGGGCAGGTGTAGAATTATGCTTGAGAGTGTAGGCCGCAAAACTCTTCAAGTAGAGTGTATGTAGAGGTGGTGGAGAGGCCGCTTTCTAATAGTGGGACCAAGTTCAATAAGTTCTATGTGTGCTTCGATACATGCAGACGGGGATTTTTAGTTTGTTGTAAACGAATTATAAGTTTGGACAGCTGTTTCTTGAAGAGCTTGTACAAGGGAGAATTGTTGGCCACAACTGGAAGAGGTGAGTATAACGAAATTTTCCCACTAGCTTGGACTATTGTAAGAATTGAGAACAAGGATAATCGGTCCTAGTTTTGAAAAATATGATGGCTGACTTAGAAATAACAAACAAAGAAGGGTGAGCATTCATGAGCGACCAACAAAAGGTAATGATTACTTTTTGAAAAATCTAGTCAATTGTTTGCTTTATGATATTAACATGTTATTTGCTTACATTTTTTGCTTTGAATTACTGTAGGGACTGGTTCCAACAATAGCTGAGTTGTTGCCACATGCTGCACGTCGATGTGTGCACGGCACATATACAAAAATTAGGCAAAGACCTACAAAGGGGATAAGCTGCAATTGTAATTTTGGCTGTTAGCAAAGAGCACGAACATGACTGACTTCATGAAAGCCAAAGAATAACTACTTCAGTTGACAAAGAAATGTTGTGTTACTATTTCAAATAGAACCAAAGCATTTGTGCAAGGCATTCTTCAATAAGGAATTCAAGTGCAATAACATCGACAACAATATATGTGAAGCATTTAATGGGAAGATAATAGATGCCAGATGCAAACCAGTCATTTCAATGCATGAAGATATACGAGTTATGGTCATGACTCAGCTGCACAAACAAAGAGATGAGGCTGCAAAGTGGACTAGACAATGTGGTCCTATTGCCAACAAATTGGATGAGAACTTGGCTACAAGTAGGTATTGTCATCCCATTTGAAATAGGGATGATGGATATGAGATAATGAAGGGTTCCGATAAGTATGTTGTCCATCTTGATACGAAGAAGTGTTCATGTAGAATATGGCAACTAAAGTGAAATTCTTTATGCACATGCCATATGTGCCATCTAGTTTAAGGGTCACAATACAGAGGATCATATTGATGATTGGTACAAAAAATCAAAATACTTTGCTTTGTACCGGTTCATGATGCAACCAATCAGAAGTAGCAAGTTTTGGGAGCCGACGAATCATGAAGCACCTCAACCTTTGCTACTAAAGAACAAAATAGGAAGGTCAAAACGAAGATGAAGAATCGCAAAGGGAGAGGTCTCGGGTCAGCAAAGAATGAGCAAGACAAGTGCAAAGATGACGTGCTCTTATTGCCACGTAATAGAGCATAATATTAAAAGTTGTCAATTAAGGAAGCAATAAGAACATTTGAGACTAGCTGAAAGGCCTAACGAAGGAACAGTTAGAGAAAGGCAAACATAAGGGCCAAGTGAGTCGACTGTTTTCTAGTCAACAACTAAAACCCTAGTAAGTCATGAAATTTGTGTTTATGATTTGTGGTTTATCATAAATATGTATGCAATATCCTATTTGACCTTTTATGTAATGTCTTTATCAAATCATGAGAAGAACCCTAGTAAGTCATGAAATTGAAGGGCCTGTTCAAATAAGGCGAGGTAGAAGACGGCCAACTGAAGGATTGGCCCAAGCAACCAAATGGCCAGTTCAGTCGACTGTTCTTCAGCAAAGAAAGAAATACCCAGTAAATTCAACAATTTGTATTCAGTTTTCTTTTACGTTATTATATCGCTTGATGTTATATTTATGGTATCTTTTTTTCTTCTTTCTCAGGTTTGAAGAATGCAAGTTGGATCTCAATTGCCAACTGAAGGGCCATCACAAGAGCCACCACAAGGGTCACCACAGAGGCCACGATAAGAATCACTACAAGGGTCACCACAAATACCACCAAAAGAGCCAATAGAATGTGTCACTAAAGCCGAAGGACTCCATAGAATGACAACTAGAAGAAGGTCAGGTGAAGGGGCAACTACAAAAAGGGTATCTGGAAGACGCCCAGCTAAAGAATTTGTCGAAGTAGCCCCAACTGTAGCTGAAGGGCCAAAAAAAGGGCCCAAGAAATCACAGGTGAGAAGAAGAGCTAACAAATCACAAGCTTGTGAAAATACTCCCCTCTTCAAACAAGAGGGGCACTTGGGAAGAGGTTAAAATAATATGGCTATGGCCTTTATACAAATGAGCGTACAGGAACAGTCATTCTGAATGTAAGTTTTATTGGCTGCATTTAATTTAATTTATGCTGCAGACTTTTGCTGACAATTTATTATCTTTTTGTAACTTGGGAGAAGTTCAGAGGTTCTTATCTCTCAAGACCCAACTCAAGAATCAACGATTACGCCAACAAAGAAGAAAACACCAACTGCATCAACAAGAAAGAAAAGCAAGAACCCAGTTGTAAGTCCATCTGAATCAATTCAACCTGGGACAGTTGCAGCTCCTTCTAAATCAATTCAGCCTGAAACATTTACAGCTCCATCTAAGTCAGTGCATACGGAGAAGGTTGAAGAAGAAGTTGCACGTCCAGTTAGAAAGAGAGAAATGATTATGAATCAAGTAAAAGGCCCATCAAAAGGAGCACGAATGGGGGGCGTTGTGCATATTGATTGATGAGATGGAATGTGATAGAATTTGTGGAGCTTAAGAGTCAGTTTTGTAACGTTTATAATAACTTGATATGGATGGTTATCTTTTCTTTTCTTTTTTTAAGTTTGTCATTAGCTTTATGAGACTTAATTTCAATATCAATGGAATAATTTTGCTGCTTGTCAAATTATTTTGTTTTTTGTAAGATATGGATTCTACTTTTACTTGTCGTTGTTGGTGTTAGGTTTGTGGTGATAGCTAGAGTGCTGGTGAAGCTAGTGGTGGTGGATAGTGATGCTTGGTGGTAATGGGTTTGTTGTGAGGTTCGGTTGAGGGCTCGTGCTATATTTAGTTCAAGTGTGCAGTGTGCACATCTTGCACCAGGTGATATTGGTGCAAGGCTCAGCTTGCACACCTTCTACAGCAAATCCACCACCAGCACAATGACTGCTCAGTGGTGGCCGAGTGCTAGTGTGGTGGCTAGGGTGCTAGTGTAGCTGGTGGTGGTGGCTAGTTATGCTTGGTGGTTGTGGGTTTACGATGGAGGTTAGGGACTTATGCTATACTTGGTGCAAGTGTGCAATGTGCACATATTACATCAGGTTGCAAGCTAGTGCAAGGCTCAGCTTGCACCAGTACCTTGTGCAGCAACACCACTAGCACGGTAGTGGCTGGAGTACCTAGTGTTGCTAATGGTGATGGCTAGTGGTGATGGTTGGTGGCCGATGGTGGTAGCTAACGCGATTTTTAGAGAAAACCTTAAAAATTTGGCACTTAACTAATCACTTTCTAATAAACTTAGTACTTAAGTGTTCATTTTTAATTACAAGTGACACTTAAGTGATCGCTTTAATAATAACTTGACACTTAAGTGATCTTTTTTTCATCGCGACTAGCACTTAAGTGATTACTAAATACAACTTATGGCACTCGAGTAATCATTCGTGTTTGTCTTGTGTATATGCTGATTTGGAGCAAAACAGAGAAGGTGATGGTAGTTTAACTTATGGCAACTCCATTCAATTTCAATGTTTGCTGCTGGTTTTTTTTTTTTTTTTTGGGGGGTAAAAGTTTTGTTTATATTTAGTTCAAGTAAAAAAACCACCACAACACATTGACCTAATACACATCCATCATTGTTGGTTTATATTCAAGAACAAGCAAAAACATAGTATAAGTAGCATCTAATTCAGTCATTCCATTTCCTTAACATCCCACAAACACAAGAAGTAACCGACAATACATATGACAACACAAATAGCAACAAAGGCACAATGTTATTGTGGAACAATACAAACTTCTCCTCATCTTCCAAAATGAAAAAAAGCTTACATTTAATCCAAAACAATTACATTTGTCCACTCATTTTTAATTATGGCGGTCGGAGAAACTTTTTCTCATCTTCAAGTACTTTAAATTTCATCATAAAATATAATAGACAACAAAACAACACCATAATAAACGCTTGGTAACACTTCCGTTCAATTTTCATTCTTGAAACTTCATTCTTGAAAAGTTTAATTGAAGATGCTTGACCTTGCATTAAGTCAACATCATCCAAGTCATCCACGAACATAGATGGAGATTAATATCATTTATCAAGTAGATCCAATATCACCGCTGTGGCTCGATGAAAGAATTTCGCATCGACCCATTTAAAGTATTTGCACTTCGACCCTTTTTTATATCCGGCGCATCCATAAAATCTTCTCCCATAATTCATTCAAGTCCACGATGTTCTTCTTGAACTCAATAACCCACAAAAATAGAAACTCTGACCTTTTCATTCACTTCTGTGAGAGGCATTTGAGGCGTTGTTAAGAGTCCTACTCTCCATTTTCAATATTCGATGATGGAATTTTGGGCAAATCAAAATGAGGGTTCGAGATTAGGATTCAAGCACTTCAATTGGGATTTTGGCCAATTTAGGATTTTAGATTTAGGGCAATTTGAGAGACAATGTCATTTTGGCATATTTAGGACTTTTATTTTAGCCAACTATGGAAATAGCATCGTTTTGGTTGAGTTAGAGTTGAGTCAACTCTTTGGCGAGCCACATAGGCGAGCAAAAATAATAAAAATTGTCACATAGGATTTCTGGCAAGATTCGCCAGAGGTGGCACTTAAATGTCACTTTCATAACTTTTGACACTTAAATGTCCCATCGTGTCAAGTTTTGGCACTTGAGTTATACTTCTCCCCATTATGCTCCTAGTTACGACCTATTAACACTCAAATTGGTCGTGCCATCATGTGTCAATCATAAGGGCTAATGAAAGTTAGGCGAAATCACATATATGCATCATTGGGATATTAACATATGATTAGCTATCGACAAGTCCAAAAAAAAAAAATTTGCTCTAAGCTACATTTTTCTTCATTTAGTGTATATAGTTTTTAAACTTTCATCTTATGTGTAATATCTCCTTAAATTTTTATTTTGTGCAACATGATCTTGAACTTTGGCCCAATAAATAATGTCATCACTAGATTTTTAATTTGTTCAATACAATCCCTAAGCAATTGGTAAATATTTAATGTAATCCTTCCATTTGGATCATTTTCATATAGTTTATGAACCGAATTGTATTTTTACTACCAACAATTCAAAACACATCGAACAAATTGAAAGTTTGAGAACATTGCATTGCATATCAAGCCAAATTTTAGAAACAATATTGAACCAACATTCAGGAAGAAAAAGAAAAATATATATTTATATTTATATACATGCACGGCGTGGTTTGCTTACGTCACCAACGGAAAAAGGCACCCAAGGCCTTTTTAAACCGGAACTCGCCAATCCGGAGTGCCAGCGAACTGAAAAAGAAAATCAGACGCGAGTCAAATAGTCAGCTGGAACCTGCCAGAGATTCTTAGTAGCCCCAACCAAACCAACCAACCGCTCCCAACTCCCGCGATCTCCGGCACAGCAGCGTGCGCGGTTCAACTTCGCGCGCAGCCAGATGAGAGTGGCGGCGGCGCCGGGGGCTCAGGCCCGCTTCCTCCTTGCCGCATTGGTCCTGCTACTGGCGACCGCCACTGCCGTCGTCATCGCCGTCACGGCGGACGCGTCAACGGAGGAGGAGATACTTTCAAAGCAGAGGCAGAGACTCTCCGGGATCATCATCCCAGGGTTCGCCTCCGCTCAGCTCCGGGCTTGGTCCATCCTCAACTACCCTTACTCGCCGCTCGATTTCAACCCGCTCGACTTGGTCTGGCTCGACACCACCAAGGTCACCTCCAGTCGCGGATTCTGCCGTGTAGTTCATTGTCGTGTCCATATGCTGCCTTTGAGCATTTCTGTTCTGAGCGCGTCCGTTCGTTGATTGTTCCTCGTGTGTCTTGGTGTTGTTGAGACAAGTTTGACTGTGACAAGTGTCTTGTTTGGCTTAGACTTATTGATCTCTTGCTCCTTGTTGGAATCGCCAGAGCCGGAGTGAGCGAGGTTCGGCTTCTATTATGCAGCAATTGAGCATGCACTCCATGTTTTGAATGAGGCTTTTGTTCAGTACGCGGCGGCATTCTTTTGAAAAACCTGCGAATCGTGCTCCGTGGATTAATAGAGGGATAAGAAAGAAAAGTAGACACGATTCGGGTGTGACTATGATGAGAGTAATAGATGTCGTCGCTTTTCTTATTGATCTCTTGCTCCTTGCTTGCCTGTCTGCTCCTCTTCTCCCCCTCTTCCATGCGGTCAGTCTCAAATTGCTGGGATGAGCATCCGAGGATAGCCCAAGCAGCTAACATGAGGCTTGGTGTAATGCTTTGTGGTTCCTGCATAACTATTAGCTTGAAAATATCATTGCAATGAGTTTCCTGTTGCGTCTTTATTCAGTTGCGAAATCTGTCTCTTTTCTCCTCTAGGATCAATGTAAATCAGTTAGTTCGAAGATTGATGTGCAGATTTTGTTGTTATAGTCCAATCTTAGAGTTGAATGATTCAGATCTCTTTGTCAAACTTGGTTGCGTGTACGTGGAATCAGGCAATTCTATTTTTCTGCCTCCTGTCCTCTTCAATTTATATGTTCTGTTATTCTCTTGTTCTCGCTTGGTGCTGTTCTGTCATGAATCAATTGTTGGACACGAAACTAAATCTTGTACCAAAGTTCTTGACCTCTTAACTCTTATAGCTTGGATATTCTCCATATGCTAGTGCTTAAAAGGCCGGTAAGCTGAACGTTAATTTGAAACGTTTTTTGCAGCTTCTTTTCGCTTAAACTGTTGGCTTAAGTGCATGCTTCTAGACTCTTACAATCAAACAGATCATCCTGAATGTAAATCACGGCCGGATAGTGGTCTTTCTGCAATTACAAAACTTGATCCTGGTTATATTACAGGTATTTTGCTGGAGCTTTTGTTTTGTGCTTTGACAACATGCAGTATCCTTGAAAGAGTTTTTCTTTTTTTTTGGTAACCCAAGAAACCCATAAGCAATTGAAAGAGCCACCACTACAGTACTCCAGTTAAGAATCCCTAACAACACTTTTGGGATTCGAACTTCTCCCCTTGGGGAGAGAGCTCGAGCCAGCTGCGCCTCTACGGGTATATGTGTGACAAATTTATCTAAAACTATTTTTTTTTACCATGAAAAATCTCAAACTAGTACACTTATGATAAATTTATCCCAACTAATCATAAAAAATTCTAAACTTGTATATTTATGACAAAATTACCCTCAAACTAATTTATTTGACTGCCAAAAATCTCAAACCTGTACATTTGTAATAAATATACCTCATGTTAAATCTGATTAATACCATAAAAAATCACAAAAATTGTAAAATGTGATAAACGGAGAGTAAAATCCAAAATTAGTATAACAGTCAACTGTCACATATCATTTAACATAATAATTTGACTGTAAAATTTAAGGGAAACTAACAAAGGGTAAATTTGTTACAAGTGTACCAGTTTGGAGTACATTTGTCAAAGGTGTACCAATTTAGGGTTTTTTGTGATCAAAAAATTAGTTTGAGATAAATTTGTCACGAGTGTACCAGTTTAGGGTTTTTCAGGGTATTAACCCTTCTAAAAACATCAATTCCCCAAACTGTACCAAGAACGCAAAAATACCTCCCATCACAATTTTATCCATAATAGTCTTTAAAAACCGATGTGGCAGTATCTGGACAACACGTCATCGAATTTTTTACTACTATTATGGAGGGAAGTCTAACGAAAGATATTTTTGGGTCATAGATATAATCCTAGGGTGGTTGTGAGATGAAAAGAAAAGTCTAGGGATTAGTGTCCCTCGTAAAAAAAAATGTTTATGATTACGTTACTTAAAACCAAAAGTGCAGTCATTATTGTAGCTCTATTATGCTACATCGTAATAGTTATTTTATTACAGTTTTATTTTATTACCATAACTAAACAAGCTGATAGAATATTTTGTCACTAGAAAGGAATAAAATAGACCTAAAAGGAAAATTGTCCAAAAAGTCCTAAACTTATTGTACAATAGTCAATTCAGTCATAAATATTTTAATTTAACCAATTTAATATTATACATTTTGACAATTTGCCAATATATTTTTTTTTAGCCAATTTTGATCGAAACTAATGTAGATGACAGTGGTCCTTTGTAACAATGTTGTAAGATCGTAAGATTACCAACATTGATGTAGATAATTTTTGTAATTTTTAAAAATTTTGATTTTTTTATATTGTTTCTTTTCTTCTTCTATTTCTTTCCATTGTGCATCTTCCTAGAAGGGCAAGAAAAAAAAAAAAAAAAATTATAAAAAGTTTCAAAAAGATTTGAAAAATTGCAAAATTTGTCCACCGATAATCGATCATCCACTAGTCATGCCACATAAGCCGGCTAACATCCATGTCAATGATTTCTAGTAAATATTCATCAAAATGATTATGTTGGCAAATCGTCAAAAAGTTTAGTACCGACCAAAGTAAAAAAAAAAAAATTAGTACTGAGTTAGTCACCGTGGTCTACAACTTTTTGGACGTCCTAACAAAAAAATGGTCATTTCGGCCCTATTCCAATACATTCTCAACATAGATTTGTCATCAAACCCTAGACTAGCAATTCCTTTATGGGCCCATTTTAGGGGTGAGCATCAATCTATAGTTAACCCTGAACTGACCCAACCCTACCGGTCCTGGTCCAGTTCCTAAGGGGATTGGGTCTGTTCTTGATCCTGGGATTCGTGGATCAGTACTGTGCAGGTTAGTCCTTGGTCTTAAAAATTTAAGGTTGGTCCAACCCAGACCAACCCTAACTATATATATTATATATAATATATCTAAAATATATTTTGTATATTATATATCTATAATATTATCTATAATTTGTTTATATATTTTAAAGAGAAAACCCTAAGTCAAACAGCATCAACAACATTAAACGGCTCCTCACAGCATCCAAAATGGCGTAAACAGCATTAAACAACTCCTCACGACATTCTCCTCCAGTACTAGTTCTCTTTTGTCTTCCTCTTAGTCGTCAATTTGCCAAAATCGAAAGAAATAACTTCCTCGCTTGCCGCTTAACACTCGCCCCGCTCAACTTCCCCGCTCACCACTCAACTTTCCATCTTGTCCCGTATCTCTATAAGTGGTCTTAATCGTTTTCA
Organism: Eucalyptus grandis; assembly: GCF_016545825.1. NCBI lineage: Eukaryota > Viridiplantae > Streptophyta > Magnoliopsida > Myrtales > Myrtaceae > Eucalyptus > Eucalyptus grandis. Next base: position 9,538,191 of record NC_052612.1, read on the forward strand.
TGATTTCTTGCTTTTAGCAGGTGTGAAATTTCTATCGTTGCCTTATCTTAAATATGTTGAATATGTACTGGTATTTATAGTTTGGTTGCATAATGCCACATTGTTGATGAATATATAATTTGAAATTATAGATTAGCCTTTTCAAGGAGTATAAAAAATGAAACAAAAAAAATATTGGTTGATCTTGAATTAATCTTGAAACCGGACTAAGCTCATTGGGTTGGTCTTGAATTGACCATTCTCATAAGCATCATCATCTATGACCGGTTCTTCGTCCCTGCCATCAGGCGCTATACCAAGAACCCTAAAGGCATCACATTGTTGCAGAGAATGTGGGTAGGCCTCGTCCTCCACGTAATAATAATGATCACTGCTTGTCTAGCCAAGAGGCAGAGGCTAAGCGTCGCCAGAGAGAACGGCATTGACGATCAGTCCCAAATTGTCCCTCTCACCATCTTCATCCTCCCGCCACAATTCGCCCTCATGGGAGTCGCTGACACCTTTGTCGAAGTGGCAAAGATCGAGTTCTTCTATGACCAGGCGCCTGAAGGCATGAAAAGTCTAAGAACGTCTTATTTTAGGCGGAAGAACAACCCAAGTGCCAAAACTTGGCACGAAATGACACTTAAGTGCCAAAACTTCGAAAATGTACACTTAAATGCTAGTTTCAAGTAAAGTAGAACACTTAAGTGCCACTCTAGCCAAAATTCGGCCAAATTGCCAATGTGGCAATTTTCCAGCCAGTTAGGTGCAAAACGGTGTCGTTACGCTGCGTGACATGGCGAAAAATTGCAAAAATGACGTCGTTTTGTGTCGATATGTAAATAATTAATATAAAAATTAATTTAATTTAATTCAAACTTAATTTTATTTAAAATATTCTAAAAACTTAAAAAACTTAAAAAACTTAAAAAACTTAAAATTAAAAAACCTAAAATTTAAAAAAGGGGGAGGAGTCAAAGGGGCGGGCGAGGGCCGAGCCCTTGCCGCCGTCGCCGCCGAGAAGGGCCGACGACGGAGGGGGGGTCGGCCGGGTCGCGGCCCCGACCGACCGGTGGCGAGGGCCGCCGAATCGCGGCGAGGGCTCGCGGGCCCTCTAAGGGCCGACAACACCGACCGACCCTCCCCCTCCGTCACCGCCCTTCTCAACGGCGGCGGGGAGGCGGCGGCGACGAGGGCTCGGCCCTCGCCGCCCCCTTAGGCTCCCCCGCCCCTTTTTTTAATTTTAGGTTTTTTAATTTTAGGTTTTTTATTTTTAGGTTTTTTAATTTTAGGTTTTTAAATTTTTAGAATATTTTAAATAAATTAAGTTTAAATTTTAATATAATTAATTTTTATATTAATTATTTACACATCGTACACAAACGACGTCATTTTTGCAATTTGTCACCACGTCGGCGAGCAAAATGACGCCGTTTTGCACCCAACTCGTCGGAAAATTGTCACGTCGGCAATTTGGCCGGAATAGCACTTAAGTGTTCTACTTTACTCCGAAACTGACACTTAAGTGTACATTTCCGAAATTTTGACACTTAAGTGTCCCTCCGTGCCAAGTTTTGGCACTCCAGACGTTCCGGATTCTCTTATTTTTCTAGTAGTTTAGGTATCGGGAACTTCCTAAGTAGTTTTCTTTTCAAGACCGTCTCGCGAATCATTAAGGAACACGGACACAAAGGTTGGATCTTGGACAACCTTAACATGTCCACCTGGACTACTACTACGCGTTCTTGGCAGTCCTTACGTTTCTCAATTTTCTCGTGTTCCTCGCCGTGGCCAAGTGTTTCGTCTACAACGAGGAAGTAACCTTTGATAAAGAGATGGAAGCTTTGCCTGCTAATTCAGCTAATCACGAGGCCATGACTGTCGGATGAAGACACGATAAAACATCGTATCCACATAAAATGATTCGTAAGATCAATACTGTTAAAGCGCTATTACATATACTTGACGGGCATCATTCTCTTTATTCCCCTATGATGATCAGTTAGTCCACGATTTGGTCGTGCCAAAAGTCATTAAAAATGACATTCCTGGTAAGTTTTTACACTTGATTGTACATTAATCTTCTGTTTGTGGCAGCATGAAACCTTGGGCAAATAATAAAAGTACATGGAATTCCCTAGAGACATGTGAAATCATTAAAATTGAGGTTTGTGGAGGATTGAAAGGTGGATGAAGTCATCAAAGTGGATACTGTATATGATGGAAGGAGGCCACGGATGAAAGTAAACTCTCACATTACAGCAGACTGTTCAAGAGACCTGATCAAAGGATTAAAATAAGCACATGTCGCCTTATGGCATACATCTATTTTTATGTGAGACGAATTCCCACCAGAAATCTTAAACCTTTTGCTGTGGGACACCATTATCCCATATATTTTTCATCAGAGTCTGTCCATAATTGTAAAAATTGACGTAATGCCGCGTCATATTTTTAAAGGCCATTACGGACAGAAGTCTAACAGGAGGCACTTTTCTGTCACGGATACAATTTTAGAGTATTGTGACTAGAAAAAAAAAAGTCCAGGATATTGGTGAACCTGGAAGAAAATTTTAGGATTACATTACTTATATCCAACTATGCAATCACTATTGCAGCACTATTGCAGCTCTATTGCACTACAGCGTAATAATTATTACATTACAACCTTATACTAGACCAAAACCAAACAGGCTGGTGGCATATTCTGTCATCGTGAAGGATTGAAATCGACCCAAGGAATGGCCATTCCAGCCCATTTCCTAATACATAACCCAGCATAGATTTGGGATCAAACCCTAGAATAGAATTCCTTTGTGGACCTATTGTGGCCTTTTTATTTCCCTCACTGAAGAATTAATTATGAAAACTCCCCCATCTTACTTTGCACCTTAGAGTACTAATAGCACTCGCTCACCAATACCAACCCCAGTGAACATCAAACTACACTTATGGGATTCTAGAGATGATCCAAGCAATTACATCCTCTTTATTTTGAAGGTTCTTAGTATCGCTCGTTGTCACATCTTAAGAAACGATGGTACCCACCTCGCTCGGAGACTGCAAATGAGACGAAAAGAAAAAGGCATCTTGTGGGTAAATCCCATCTTGTGGATCGTTGGTGTGATGCTTACTATATGTGAATCACCAATAATTGGCCTATAAGTATCTCTTTGAAGTTAGGTAGGTTTTACCACAAAAATAATAATAATAACCGGGCAGGTCGCTTTTCGACTGTCTCTTCTCCATGTCTCAAGCTGAAGTTCTAAGCAACAGGCACTCGTTCAAACACATGGAAACTGCAAAAAGTTGATTCGACTCCAAGACTACCCCTGAAAATTTTTCATAGGGAAACAATAAGATAAGGTCATTTATTGCTACCTGTCACGCATGCTTCTGGCAAGAACAACGACGGAGACAATACGTCTCCTCATTAAAAGACAGAGACGGCGAAATCCATCTCTTAATTAATGTAACATGATCGCTAGAAGACACGCAGAATTTCCGTTAGTTTTTCCCCCCTTAAAAGGGTCGCTTTTCATTAATAAAACAAGGGTTAAATACTTAGAAAAATGCGCCTAGTGTTTGTTGCTCATCGGTAGCTTCATTCATGATGTCAATGTCATTGAGAATGACTAAGGCTTGTTGATTATTCGTACGCAATTTCGCCAAGGGAGAAAAATCTAAACGATAAGTACAACCAAAAAAATAAGAGAACCGGTTCACATCTCGAGAAAAAGATCTTTTTCTTTTGAAATGACGTGCAGTAATATCGTCAATTCAATGACGAGGATTATTTTTAAAAGATCGGTATGGTATTATATAATGTCACCTCAAGCCTGAAAAAAATGAAAATAAACAACAATTTCTCGGCCTGGGGGAATCCTAGGAAACTTATATATGTACATTCCCCTCAGCAAGAGTTAAAGGACTAGGATCTCTTAAAGATTATTATAAAATTGATAGTAATCATCAATCGACCATGATTAGCGAACCTTTTAAAGAGCATAGCAAGTTGAACAAACACGATTTGTAGAGGAAACTCTCGGTGCTCTTCCTTTATTTCCCTTCGAAACATGATGACAGGAAAGGCTGAAGAGAAAGGAAGTGCTGATAAAGATGATTACACACTAGATGGCACTGTGGACCTCAAAGGAAGACCCATCCTGAGATCCAAGACCGGTCGATGGAACGCTTGTTCCTTCATCGTAGGTAAGGACAAAGCCGGTGGCATAGCCTTTGTGTGTGGAATCGAGGCTTGGTTAGTGGGACGTCGTAATGTTTTCGAGTTCTTTAGATTTCAATTCGATGTGTATTAGCCAAAGCAGCCAGATAAGTAGCTCATTATAGAAAAGTGCCATTTCTTGTTTTGGGCAGAAAAGAGAGAGTAAACCTACAGATACATCACCTCGGGACACACTCAAATTTTCCGTCTGTAATTCTCGTTTACTGAGTCCTCAAACGTACTGGATTTCGTTACAAGGTGGGGGAAAGAGAAAAGAATCTATGATTTGATCCACCTTAATTCGTTCTATCGTTGTGTGTGCAGGATACGAGGCATTTGAGAGAATGGCGTTCTATGGGATTGCGTCAAACCTAGTGGTGTACTTGACGAAGAAGCTCCACGAAGGCACCGTGACATCCTCGAACAACGTCACGAACTGGGTCGGGACGGTCTGGATGACGCCCATCCTCGGCGCTTACATAGCTGATGCATATCTCGGACGTTTCTGGACTTTCATTTCCGCATCCGTCCTTTATGTCACGGTATTGCGGATGCATTCCGATACATTTGTGTAGGTACTCATACAAATTCAATCTGTAACACGATTAAGAAATGTGCAGGGCATGTCGCTCCTAACACTGGCAGTGTCAGTGCCATCGTTGAGGCCTCCGTCATGCGGCCCGGCGATCAAAGAAGAGGAATGCGACAAGGATGCTTCGGCCCTCCAGATAGGCATCTTCTACTTGGCCCTCTACATAATTGCCGCCGGGACAGGCGGTACCAAGCCCAACATTTCAACCATGGGCGCAGACCAGTTCGACGACTTCGAACCCAAGGAAAGGGCCCAGAAGCTCTCGTTCTTCAACTGGTGGATGTTCAGCATCTTCTTCGGGACACTATTCGCAACCACAGTCTTGATCTATGTACAAGATAACGTGGGTTGGGCATTAGGCTATGGCCTTCCCACGCTGGGGCTTGCATTATCAGTCCTAGTGTTCTTGGTGGGCACTCCATTTTATAGGCACAAGGTGCCCTCAGGAAGCCCGTTCACAAGGATTGCTCAAGTGCTGTTGGCGTCGATCCGGAAGTGGAAGTTGCCTGTTCCGACTGATCCGAAGGAGCTTTATGAATTCAGCCTCGAACAATACGCCGAATAGAAGAAGTTCCGGATTGATCACTCTACTTTTTTGAGGTTTACACGTCCCTAACTCTATGGCTTGTCATTATATAGTTTCCTCGAAATTAACCATGACAATTTCACGTCGTATCCGCAGATTTCTTGACAAAGCCGCGGTGAAGATTGATTCAAGCTCGCCGTGGATGCTATGTCCGGTGACCCAAGTAGAGGAAACCAAGCAGATGGTCAAAATGCTCCCGATCCTAGCAGTGACGCTCATCCCGAGCACCATGTATGCGCAGGGGCTAACGCTCTTCATCAAGCAGGGCGCAACCCTGAACCGACACATGGGCCCGCACTTCGAGATCCCTCCCGCGTGCCTTAACGCGTTTGTCACGATCTTCATGCTCGTAAGCATCGTCATCTATGACCGGTTCTTCGTCCCTGCCATCAGGCGCTACACCAAGAACCCTAGAGGCATCACATTGCTGCAGAGAATGGGGGTAGGCCTCGTCCTCCACATAATCATAATGATCACCGCTTGTCTCGCTGAGAGGCGGAGGCTGAGCATCGCCAGAGAGAACGGCATTGATGGTAAGCTCCAAATAGTCCCTCTCACCATTTTCATCCTCCTGCCACAATTCGCCCTCATGGGAGTCGCCGACACCTTCGTTGAAGTGGCAAAGCTCGAGTTCTTCTATGACCAAGCACCACAAGGCATGAAAAGTCTAGGAACATCTTACTGCACTAGTAGCTTAGGGATGGGGAACTTCCTAAGTAGTTTTCTTCTCAAGACGGTCTCGCGAGTCACCATGGAACACAGCCACAAGGGTTGGATCTTGGACAACCTTAATATCTCCCACCTTGACTACTATTACGCATTCTTGGCGGTCCTCACGTTTCTCAATTTTCTTGTGTTCCTTGTCGTGGCCAAGTTTTATGTCTACAACGAGGAAGTAACCCTTGACAAAGAGAAGGAAGCTTTGCCTGCGAATCCAGCCAATCAGGAGGCTATGACTGTCGGATGAAAACACGACAAAATTCCGGCACACATATAAGGATTCATAAGAGTGATACAATGTCATCTTTATAACAGAGAGTTGACGAACATTATCCTCTTATTCCCCTATAATTATCATGTTTGTCAATGATTTAGTTGCTCCGAAACTCATAAAAACTGAGATTCCTGGTCATTTTCAATACATGCTTGTACACTAATCTTCTGTTACCGGCAGTATGAAACCATGGACAAGCAGCGAAAGTACATGATATCCCCTAGAGACATTTGAATCTTGCAAATTAAGGTTTATGGAGGATTAAAAGATGTTTAAGTCATCAGAATGGGCACTCATGGAAAGAAAAAAAGGCCATGGATGATAGTAAGCTGTTTTACGTTACACAAAACTATTCAAGAGACTTAATCAAGGGACTAACATAAGCATATATGAATAGGACCATATAATTGTCATTGTCGCGAAACATTTTGCATTCTCCAAGTATCAATACAAGAACGCCTTTTGCCAAGAGGCTTACGTTCCATGCACAATCATGTGATCAGTATCCATTATATGAGCAATTTTTTGGACAAAAGAAAAACGGATAACTCAGTACAGATCCCCACAAAGTTCATCAGAGATTTATTGATTGTCTGCTCTCATTCTCGGTTTAAATCGATACAAGGTATGAAAAATTTCAGACGTATATCTGCACTGGAGTGAATTTACATCAATTTCTACCTCAAGAAACTCAGCATATATGCAAATTCATTTTCCTAATATATCATTGCTCCAATGGTCCTGATCCTGCGGAAACCTCATCTCTCTAGTTCGTCTCTTCCTTCTCATCAAGCTGGTCATGCTGATCCGAGGTCTCTACCTCAAAAGTGTTGTACTGATCAAAACAGTAAACAAGAAACAGAAAACCAGAAGCTATAGATTTCTTGAATGAGGAAGAGAAGCACAGAGAAAAACAGAACACAAACTTGCGTACGTCTTGTGCTTAAAAAAAACTGTCGAGTACAACCACTAAATACAAAGCAAAAACTGCTCACGTACGTGCAACACATAACTGCACACAAATGTGTTATTAACTTCCTAGAAAATAACAAAAACACTAAATACATAACAAAATAAACTTGGCTGTTTTTTAATAAAAAAAAACAGAGTAAAACAGAGCAGAAAACAGAATAGAAAACAGCAGAAAACAGAGTAAAAAAACAAAACAGAAAACAGCAACTGAGACATTATAATCCAACAAACTCCTCCTTGGATCAGTTGCTGCTGCATACTCCAATTTTCTTTCTTAATACTTCAAATCTTCCAGCTTGAAGTGGTTTTATGAACATGTCTGCAAGTTGATCTTCAGATCTGCAATAAACCAGCTTAACTTCGCCACTTTGTTGCACCTCACGTAGAAAGAAGAACTTAACCTTGAAATGCTTAGTTTTGCCATGAAAAACTGGATTCTGAGATATTGCTAAAGCGGCCTGATTATCCACATTAATTTCAATGCAATCACTGGAATTCAACCACAAATCCTTAATTATCTTCTTCAGCCATAAAGCTTGATTTGCAGCTGCAGTAGCTGCTATAAACTCAGCCTCTACAGTAGACTGAGCTACAATATCTTGCTTTTTAGAACACCATGAGAAACAAGCGGAACCAAAACTGAAACAATATCCAGACGTACTCTTCATGTCATCTACCGAACCAGCCCGGTCACTATCGAAAAATCCTTGCAAATTAAACTTCGACCTTTCTTAAACTTCACACCAAAGAACAATGTTCCTTTGAGATACCTCAAGACCCTTTTTGCTGCAATCAAATGTAACTGACTAAGACTACTCATAAACCTAGATAAAATACTCACAGCAAATACAATATCTGGTCTAATTGCTGTAAGATACATAAGACACCCAATCAGACTTCTATACATAGAAGCATCTACTGCATCTGTTCCATCATTCTTCTGCAGCTTCTCTTTAGCAGCCATAGGAGTGCTTACACTTCGACAATCTTCCATTTGAAACTTCTTTAGAATTTCCTTCATGTATTTTTTTTTTTACAGATGAAGATCTCATATGAAGCTTGTTTGACTTCCAAACCCAAAAAATAAGCCATCTTTCCCAAGTCTGACATCTCAAAAACTGCAAATAGATCTTGCTTCACCTTCTCTATCAATTCCATATCATTCCCCGTCACTAATAGATCATCTACATAAAGTGACAGAATTACAACACTGTGATTCACCTTCTTGACATAAAGAGTGAACTCACTTAAACTTTTTACAAAGCCAAAATCCTGCAAATATCGATCTATCTTCCCATACCAAGCTCTTGGAGCCGCGTCGGTCCATATAGAGCTTTCTTCAACTCTGTATACACTATCTTCTTGCCCTTTGATACTAAAACCTTCAGGTTGTTCAACAAAAATCTCCTCCTCAAGCTCTCCATTCAGAAATGCAGACTTGACATCTAACTGAAATATAGGCCACCCATTCTCTGCTGTAATAGCTAACAGTAGCCTTATTGTATCAAGTCGTGCAACAGGAGCAAATGTTTCAAAATAGTCTACTCCCCATATTTGTGCATAGCCTTTCACCACCAGTCTAGCTTTGTGTTTATTGACAGAACCATCAGGATTAAGTTTTGTTCTAAACACCCACTTAACCCCAATCACATTCTTAACGGATGATCTATCAACAAGCTCCCATGTGTGGTTTTTCTGGATCATTGCAATCTCCTCCTGCATTGCTGCAATCCACCTCTGATCCTCCTTAGCTTCCACAAAGTTAGATGGTTCGAGCATTGCCACATTGCTTCTTTCATAGATTTCAACAAGTGACCTTGTGCCTCTCACTGGTAAATCATCCACACTGTCTTCCAATCCATCTATAATTTCATCAACCTCTACATCTGTTGCAGGTTGTTTTTCGAACTGCTGCTTTTCTGCACTCTTTCCTTCCATCCAATTCCACTCATCTTCCTCTAGAAAAACAACATCTCTGCTTACAATCACCTTCCCTGTCATAGGGTGAAAAATTCTGTAAGCCTTTGATTGGAGACTATACCCAATGAAGATTCCAAGCTCTGCCTTCTTATCCAGTTTGTCCCTCTTGACCTCAGGAACATGAGTGTAACACAAACACCCAAAAACCTTCAAATTTTTCACATAAGGTTTAACACCATACCAGACTTCAAAAGGTGTTGACCTCTCTAAGGCCTTTGTGGGCAATCTGTTCAACAAGAACATTGCAAAGATTAGTCGCTTCAGCCCAGAACTTCTTAGGCAACATCTTCTCCCGCATCATACATCTAGCCATCTCCATAATACTTCTGTTTTTCTCTCACTGACCCCATTATGTTGAGGTGAATAGGGAGCAGCGAACTGCTGCACAATTCCTGCTTGCTCACAATTCAACTTAAACTTGTGAGCAATATACTCAGAACCATTATCAGACCTGAGCATTTTAATTTTCTTTCCACTTTGATTCTCAACTAAGGCTTTAAACTTCACAAACACATCAGCAACTTCAGACTTGGCTCGCAAAAAATAAATCCAACTCATCCTAGTCATATCATCAGTGAAGGTAATGAAATACCTGCTACCATTTAGAGAAGACTTAGACATAGGTCCACATAGATCTATGTGGACTAATTGCAGCTTTTCACATGCTCTCCAGCCTCCTCCTTTGAAAGGAAATCTAGCTTGCTTGCCAAGAAGACAAGTTTTGCACTGTGGAAATTCCTCCTCCAAACTTGGCAAATCATCTGCTAAGCTATTTCTTTGCATAAACGACATGATCTTCCTGTGAACATGCCCAAGTCTTTTATGCCATATCTCTGCATTTTCTTCTTTGCACTTTAAAGCCATTTGTTGCATCTCTTGTGGCTTAAACATGAAACTATTGTCCTCCATTGGAATTCTTAGCACTTATTTGCTATCTGCATTATTAATAAGACATTCCTTCCCTTCGAACTTCACTTTATAGCCCTTCTCAACTAATTGACCAACACTTAACAGATTATGGTCAATATTTGGCACAAAGAGAGCATCATTGATCAGCTTCACCTCTTGATCTCCTTCAATAGCCACTGTACCCTTCCCTTGCACTTCGATATACTGTCCGTTGCCAATTCGACTGGACCCGACCGACTGTCTAGACTCATAAACAACTTCGAATTGCTAGTCATATGATTGGTACAGCCACTATCCACCAGCCATGCATCATTCCCAACAGAAGATTCAGAAAAAGAAGCTACAAACAAATGCTCTTCCTCAGTTTCATTCACTTTGCTACCCGGGCTTTCCCGCTTGCTGGTAATTTTTTTCTTTGCGGATGGCTTCCATGTGACCCAACTTGTGACATCTTCGCATCTAGCATCGCTTTCTTCAACATCTAAAAACTTATGATTAGTTCCACCACGTATTGACAAGACTTTTTGTTCATCTTCCATTTGCTAGACCCACCAGAATTTCCTTCTTTTGCTACAAACTTGGAGTCACCGGCATTTTCTCTAGACTGAATCAATTTCTTCCATTTTCCTCCATCATTTGACTTCACTCTAGCTTGCAGCGCACCCTCTACAAACTCTTCTCTTCTCATCAGTCTTCTGTGCTCCTGTGCTTGCAGAGCATTTAACAATTCTGCAAGCTTTATATCAGCTAAGTCTCTTGTATTTTCCAGAGATGCTATGGTGGCTTCGAACTTCTCTGGAAGAGACACCAGGATCTTCTGAACAAGCCTTTCATCCTTCAAGTCAGTCCCTAAAACTCTAATTTTTTCAACTATCCCAACCAATCTATCAGAGTACTCCTTCACTGACTCTGAATCATTCATCTGCTGTCTCTCAAACTCCCTCAAGAGATTCAGCACCTTCATGCCTCTTATCTTCTCATCTCCCTCGTATTCATCCTTCAAGAAATCCCATATTGCCTTTGCAGAATCACATCTTATGATCCTTGTGAAGATAGTGGGTGAAACAGCAGCGTACAAGCATGACTTTGCCTTGGCTTTCCTTGTGATTCTCTCTTTATGGTACTTTATCTGATTCAAGGTCGGATTGTCTAGAAGTGGAGCAACTTCATAATCATCCTCCACAGCCTCCCATAAATCATGACCCTCCAAGAATGCCGTCATCTTAACAGCCCATGCTTGATAATTCTCTCCAGTAAATACTGGAGAAGCCATCGCAGAGAAACCACTCGACCCTGTCTCCATCACCCTTTAACTTATTTACACTTCGATATTTGCTTCACTTCACAGTCCCTCAAGATCATACACGCTCTGATACCACTGTTGTACTGATCAAAACAGTAAACAAGAAACAGAAAACCAGAAGCTATAGATTTCTTGAATGAGGAAGAGAAGCACAGAGAAAAACATAACACAAACTTGCGTACGTCTTGTGCTTAAAAAAAAACTGTCGAGTACAACCACTAAATACAAAGCAAAAACTGCTCACGTACGTGCAACACATAACTGCACACAAACGTGCTATTAACTTCCTAGAAAATAACAAAAACACTAAATACATAACAAAATGAACTTGGCTGTTTTTTAATAAAAAAAAAAAACAGTATAAAACAGAGCAGAAAACAGAACAGAAAACAGCAGAAAACAGAGTAAAAAAAAAACAGAAAACAGCAACTGAGACATTATAATCCAACAAAAAGCTGTTGCGGCTTAAGCTTATCATCGTCCATACCCTCGAGATCCTCTGCGTTCATAGCTTTCCCAGAGCTCAATACTTCATGAGCTGCCACATTAGATTCCTCATTCCCCGGTGCACACTCCTTGCTTAAAGGAGTACACTCGATTAGTAGGTTGGCATCTGCTTCCAACTCATTAGTTGGAGCACTAATCGAAACTTCCGAAGCATCTCCGACACTCGAATTTTCTTCCAACATTGAACTATCGTCCGCTATGATGCATGTAGAGTCATCGACTCCAGGGCTGCTCTCGTTTGCTAATTGGTTATCAGAAAGTTGATCATCATCTTCTTCAACAGCATCCTTGCATTGTCTCATCGAATCATCATTTTTCTCGATCTTCATTAGCTTTTCGACTGCTTTACCAGCGGCTGCAATGGCCCAGGAATCGCTGGTCGAATCCCTATTTGAAAGAAACACAACGGAATAAAAATGAAGGAACTGATGATAACTAAGAAACATGCCCTCCTGATGGATGCCGTGATGTATAGCTTAACATGAAATCAACAACTTTGTTGATGACACTTTTAATTAGTGCCGATTGATCTCGTGATCAAGCATCACCTTTGAGGATCCAATCCAGCTGAGAGATATGCAGACGTCAAGAGATCCATCAAAGCCGGGGGATTCTGAGAAAAGTATCCACCGCGCCTCGCTATTTCGGCTATAAATTGCGCGTCCAAGATAAATAGCTGCTTCAAGCAGATTACGATAATACCAAAACCGAGTTAGTATTAGAGATGAGAATAACTCATAATGGTAGACAAGCGACTGTTGATGAACGCTCGTGCAAAGCCTTAAGTATAAAGAGACAAACAAACTCTATATGCTCCCTCTAAGAGCTATCATATTCTTACATCATATGGGAAAATTTAAGGCATTGATAAGAGAGAAATGAAAAATAGTAAAAGATGAAAAATAACTCATAATTTGTAAACCTTACAAAAAAAAAGTCGGTAATTTTATAAACATATCGGTATGATACTAACAAGTTAGTTGGATAATCAGGTGATTGGTAACTTTTTTATTAAATAGTTTTTTCTTGAATGATAATTATCCAAAAAGTCCTAACCTTTTCAACTATTTTTTGATATAGTCCTTTTAGCCAACTTTGGTCAAAAATCGCTGATGTGGCCATTCATATTAGAAAATCATTACATAATTTAGGATTAAATTGGCAAAATTAAAAAAAAATTAGAATGAATTAACCATCATACAATAGGTTTGGATTTTTTGCTAATTTTCCCAAATTTTTTATACTTACCAATTCTTTCAAAAATTCAGCGGCACCTAAAAAAGAAAGATTTGTTTTTAATAAAATCGGTAGAATCATTCTACTATAAGGACTGATCAAGAGATTAAAACTAACCCAACCAACCGTGTTATCTTAGAATAAGAGTAGTGTAGGATTGACCCAAAAAAAAAAAAAAAAAAAAAAAAAAAAATCATCTTATCATATATTGCTTATAAATGTCATCGTCAACATCCGAGGTTGTTTCTTCTCACTTTAAAAATCTTATTTACTTCTTTTAGCAATGCAATTGACCAAGTTTTTTAGAAATTAACAGCATTAATTAGAGTGACTTACTAATTTTTACTAGTTAAGTTACCCATTAGTTTTGGGCTTTTAATTGCCGTTGAGTTACTTACCATGTTTATTTTCTTTTAATGATAAACTTCTCTTATTCTTAACTAACTTTTATTTACCTTTCTTAATTCAGCCCTAAATTTACCAACTATTACATGAACTTACTAACTTTAATTTAAGTTATTTGTCAACTTTTCTCTCATTAAGTTATCAACTAACTTTGAGTTAGAGATTTTCATTCGAGTTAGTTACCAACATTTATGTGGTTTTTTTTTCCTTAGTTTACCAACTTTTCTATTTTGTTGCTTAATCAAGAATGAGTTGGTAAGTCACCAAATAAATGCCGGAAAATTAACATAAAAATAGAAAATTACAGTGTTTGTTAGAGTCAAATGCAAGCCGGTACACCATAACAAAAGTTGATAAATTAGAAAAAAAAAAAACAAATAAAAATGGGTAAACAACTCAAAACTAATTGGTAATGAAATCAAGAAAGAGTTGGGTAAGTTACTCAAATAAAGATCAGTAAATTCGCTTGAGGATTGAAAAATGTAAGGCATTGATAAGAGACAAATAAAAGATAGTAGAAGATAAAAATTGTTTATAATTTGTGAACTATAAAAAAAGAAAATTAGTAATTTTGCATAAGTGTCGGTAAATTGCCAACAAGTCACCGAAAAATCTGTAACCCTTTTAACCAATATATTTTTACCACTTACCAACTTCCTTTTAGTGAAACGGAAGAATCGTTCTTCGACATGAAGGAGTGATCGAGACATAGATTGGCCCGACAGTGTTATCACATTTTGCTTATAAATGTTTGCTTTTCGCAACTACATGATATTTTCATGCTCCATTGATCATAGCAGACATTAAGAAGAGTAAGGAAAGGGTTCCACTTTTACTAAAAGGGTTCTTAAGATGAGGAACAGGCATACCTGTGGCGAACTTTTTGTACATTCGATTGTCACATCGTCATCGTCCAAGTTCGTTTTATCATTCGACATCCAAGAAAATATCGCTTCTGTCAACTCCCTCAAGAGCTCCATTACCCAACTATGGTCGAATGTATCTTCTTCAGCAAGTTCTTCTATTTTCCTAAGCTCCAAGAACAGCATCTGGGGATTCAAGATAAGATGATGAACATTAGAACTCTCCAGTCAGTTCGATAATGATAATTATCTCCGAAACCGCTTGAATTCGAATGGTTTTGCAGAATGATAAAATGTCGGTAACCTCAAAGTCAGCTAAAAAGATTTACACATAAGATACCTGAAACAAAACTGAAGGCATCAGATCATCGATGGAGTGATTCTCTTCTCGGGCATCGATTTCTGAAACAGTTTGCCCGTTGCTTTGCAGAGATGCAACTCTAGATATAAACAGCTGACAGAAACAGGCTCGAAGCCGGTTATATGCCTCTTCAGTAGATGATAAACACACGTCATACTCATCACCTTCACTTCGACAAGTTATTTTGCCATCGGTTTGGAAACTACTCCTGAGTATTCTGGAGAAAAGGCCTACCAAAGTCGAGAGACTCACCAAAGCAGATACTTGTCCGGTCAATATCTTGATGGAACTCGGGCAATCGCTGATCACAAGTTTTTTTAGCATCACAGCATAGTGTATGAATAGATCTGTGAGTCCTCTAGTGATTGAATTTTCCATCTGAGCAGCAACTAAAGGTGAAATTTCTTCTGCAACAGCCTTGAAGAGAAAATAAAAACATTGTGACTAGTACAGGATATAGACAATTACCATGATCACAAGTACATAATCTAACCCTAAATATCATATGGATCAACGCAAGTTCCATAAGAGCATCATAATGGCTAGATTACTTTATAATTTGCCAGTACACCTTTCCATCACTTAGGATGCAGATTTAATCACGAGGAACCAAATAAGCTCAATTTTCTGAATGCGAAAAGCACAATAAAGTCATATTACTGATCAATAAGAAATAAGCATAGAGTAATCAACCAAAATTATCATACCTGTAATAGTGTTATTAATTTACGACCGCTATTCGTAAGAAAACAATATTCAGGCAGATGACCGACTTCCATCGTCGAATATCCTCCAGCCAGAATCCCCGAAACAAGGTGCTTACTAAGAATCCAAGTATCGGTAGCCATAATTATGTCCACCACCTTCTTGAAATGGTCTACATGAATTGCTAATACCTCTTCCATGTGAGGTTGTATTTGCTCAATCAAGTGCGGCCTCAATACCAACTGTTGATCCATCTCTAGCAAAGAGCAATAGGATAAAGCGAATTGCATCGATTGTGTAGCAATGGACAGGCTGCCACTTATTTCGGAAACTGACTTTATATATTCATCAAAATAAGCGACGAAAGTTTCAACTTCCTGATGCACCCATTGGATGAATTCGAGACCATATCCTGATACATCTCCTTGCAGCATCGCAAAGCTCCTTGCTGCTTGAGAGATCAAAGAGAAGGCTAGCTTTGAGAGTTCTCGTATGTATACTTCATTCAACAACGATTTCGATTGTCGCAGGTTGCGCATTCCAGCTGCGATACGCTTATGGTGATATTGAAGCGACAACTGGATTGCAAGATTGCTGTTGCCAAGTCTTCCAAGACCAACCAATGCCTTGTGAAGTTCCGGTGCGGTTATTCTTTTATTCTGAGCCAATTGTGTTAGCTGAAGCACGAGCTTGACCTTCCTCTCAGAGATCATGGACTTATATGACTGTAAATTGTTCGGTGAAGAGTTCATTTTGCTGTCCAACATCGCGAAATTCTTGTCCTCTAATTCAAGAATGTCGATAGCTTCATCAACTCTATTTTCTATCAAGAGAATGTCAAGAGTCTCTATGACATCGATGGCGCGGGCCTGCAGCTTGTTCAATAGGAACCATTCCTCAGCTTTGTGGTCAACGGCGATCGGCTGCACTGTGTCTTCTATTGACAATTCTAGATCCAACCAATCCACGAACTCCTGCACAAGTCTCTTTTGATTTGAAGCTTGACCTTTTAATTGAACCAGTTGCCTCTCTGTCCCTTCGACTTCCTCAAATACTCTGCACAATATACAAAACTAGTTAATTTTCCAACGATTACATGAGAATGAGAGTTGAGACCACAATTATTGTAACTTGTTATTTTTAAGGTTCTTTCTTTGTGCTAAGTCTTTAAGTTATTTTGAATTTGAGGCAATCTTTCTACTCTCAAATGGCGTATCTGATGGTACAGAAAGTAACCTAAATTTAACGTTCATGATGGATATAAAAGATCAAACATTGTAGAATTATCACTACGTCCACAAAGTGATGATTCCATGTTTTCAATATGCGAAATCAAAACATTCTACATTAAGCGTCACTACAATTTTGATTACTAGGCTCGAAATAATGAATGATCATAATCAAGAATTATCTTAAGAGCATATCTCATGAGTATGGTATCTCATACACACACACACAAAAGAAAGAACGTTATTACGCTAGATTAATCAACTGAACATTATTAAAGCTTCTTTGGTTGAGTACATCCAGGCAAATTTGTCAAAAACGAATTACCTAACAAAGGTTGAATAATTAGAGAGGATGTTCTGGTGAAACTCCTCATCAGATGCCGCCTTTAGCTCGAGAAGCTCCGAGCAGAGATGTTTTATACCCTAGCATCGAAGAAAAATTAAGATCGAGGAAATTCATCCAAACATATAACCTGCATACAGTTTCATACAACCCATAATGTTTTGCCCCAAGATTAGAAATGCACGCGTGCCTTGGCGGTCATGGACTGCAGCTGATCGTCGTCATCATCATCACACTGTTCGCTTGAAGAGATACTGGTGCTCTCGTCGGAGAGCATGGAATCGTCCATGTCTTGGTGATCCCTGAACAGGAACCTAGAGGTAGACTCCATGGTGGACATGATCCTTGTCAATGGATGGCTGAAAGAGTTAAGACATCCTTACATGTGGTCTTTATAAAAGATGAACCAGGGGATGCTTTTCTGGGGGCTACCCATTTATCATGTCCTTCCATTCTTTTCAGAGCATTGGTCTTGTCGCTGAACAATCGAGGTCTTGTGTCTTTTTTGACTGGTTCTGCAGTTTAAATAAGGCTCGTGCCCTTGTCCTTCTGCTGATTGGTACCAACGTCGGCATCCATATTCAACTTAGGTCCTGACGATGCCGACTTTGATTTTCTTTCTTGGTTATTACTAGGTCGTGCTTACTTATTGTATAGAGGAGGAGAAGAAAGGACCTGTCTTTCACATGACTAATGGGTGTAGTTCAGTTCATTTCTTGATCAAACTTAGAGAAAAGGCTCACGCCTCTGCAACTGAGCACAAGAGATATTACTAGGCAAAAGTACAACCCAAGTGCTAATATTTGGCACTAGGGACGTTTAAATGCTAAAAATTCTGAAATGTACACTTTAAATGCCACTTTCTTTGAAAAATAGGACATTTAAGTTCTAACTCCCACAAAGGGTGCCGAATATCTTACGTCGCTTATTTTTAATAAGCTGAGTTAGCAAAGAAAAGCCAAAATGATGTTATTTTGCCTCTTATTTAAATTTTAATATATATTAATTAAAATAAATTTAAAACTAAATAAATAATTTTAAGACATTAGGGGGAAGGTCGGCCAAGGTTGACAGACCTTGGCTAGTGGTCGGTGACCCTAGCCGACTAGCAACAAGGGCCATTGAGTCGAATCTGAGGGAGGGCCATGACCCTCGCCCTAGATTTGAGCGAGGGCTTGTAGGCCCTTATCGGCCCCTGGCCAAAGCTCGGAAACCCCGGTCGACCCTCCCCCAACCATCATCGACCCTTCCTAGTGATGGTGGGAAGGCAACAACAAAAGCTTGCATAACCCCGACCGAACGCCTTTTGCAGTTTTTTTTTTAATTTAGTTTTAAATTTAGTTTCATGAATATCTATATTAAAATTCAAATTCAAGGCAAAACAATGTCATTTTCAACTTATCTAGCCACATAAGCGTGCAAAACACGTCATTTTGCACTTGTCTCGCTAAAAAAAAAGAGCCACGTCGGCATTTTAGTTAGAATTTCTCACCGTGGCACTTAATTGATTTATTTTACTCTAATTTTGGCACTTAAGTATATATTTCCGAACTTTTGACATTTAAGTATCCCTTTTCAAGTTTTGACATTTGGGTTGTCCGAAACTCGATATTACTAGCAAACTCAATCTTACTACAAAGATGAGAGACTCCATCACAACGTCAACATTAGGAATAACTTGTTGCCACAGAAACCCATGAGTAGTCCCCTCCATTTGGTAGCAAGGATAAAATCAGAATGGATGAATTTCTATCATATCCAATGTTCTATTGCTACTTAAAACATGACAAAGTCACATATAAGAGAAATATAATCAAGATAAAATATTTTCATCTGCAGAGAGCTGGGATAAAGGTAAATAAAATATATCTCTCACCCATCTCTCTTCTCTATTGCCTCTACCCACACATGGCCAACACTCACAGATTTTCCGCCGCCTCATAGCCTCTCGCCGAGCTTCGGCTTGTCTACACCAACAAGGCTCGTCATGGTAACAAGCTTGACTGGATCTCAGCCACAGAGGGCTCCATGACCAGATCTGAAGCTCCTCAATGGCTGAGCTCAACTCAGGGGAGGTTGACTGGACCTCGGCCAAGTGGTAGCTAATCTTGACCTCGATCACAATGGCCAGATCTAGAGCACCAACTATCGTCCTCCTCTTTTGTCAACGTCCCCCACCATGGCCAGATCTAGAGCGACAGTCGTCATTCCCCGTTTCTCACGCACCTTCATTGCGCAAGCAGCCTTACCTTCATTCGCCGCACCTTCTACTGGGCCTCGACCTCGGCATCAGTAGCGAGGGTAGAGGTGGCAGCCGGGTTGGTGGTTGCTGAAGATTGCAGGCTAGCAATGAAGACGGAGGGACAGGTGGTTGTTGGAGATTTCACACAATAGTGATGCTCATGGTAGCTTGGACGTCTGCAAGGACTCGAGATCTAAATGCTCGACATTCAATCAGGCATCGGCGTAGAGGAGGAGGAAGTTGACATTCAATCCAACTTGGATATCCACATATTGACCCAAAATTACACAAGATATTAGAGCTCTCATCTTTGTCTAATCCAACCTACATCCTATCCTATCCTATCCAACCTTGTCCTATCCAATAGAAAAAGTCTAGAAGACCTTATGCTATCCCGTCTTTAGCAGACCTCTCTTCCAATCCGGAGCCGCGAAGAGAACCATCAAAGGAATTATAGCAGATTTAGGCACATTTAAATAGAACCAAACGAGGCTCATGTCAATGCACTTTTAACCCCTCCCATCCTTCACCATAATGCTCATATTTTCGTTGTGGCCATCCGAGGTCCTCGAAGCAGGGAGATTCGCGTTAGGTGCCCCTCACCGGTGCTCTCCTTCTCCAGGTGGTTGGCTCCATCTCTCGTGATGACGGATGAGTGCAACGCCTATCGCGCATGAAGATTGTGCAACGATTGAGATTATCCGATCGCACTTAAATGCAAGATTGAGTGTAGACAAGTCGAGGTCAAATCTATTTTGGGTCATGAAAAACTACTCATGGTTACTTCTTATATGCAAATTAGCGTCACATAATTACTAATAATAATTTGTATCTTCTTACTACTTTTCTATTGGGAAGTTGCTGCTTATCATATGCTCCAAGTTCCGACCTATCGACACTCAAATTGGCTGTGCTATCCTGTGTCGATCACGAGGGCTGATAAAAGTCAGGCGAAATCGCATGTACGCATCATTGGGATATTAACATATGATTAGCTATCAACGAGTCCAAAGATTAGGGCTCAATGATCAACAGCAAGGTAGGAAGCTTACACGTGATCAATTGTTGAAATATGACAGCAAATATTAGATTGCCATCCAAATAATGCTGACGGCAAGTTTTGGATGAAAACTTTCAAAATACTCTAAGCATCAAGGAAATGCGCGGTTGGAAAAGTGGTTAACACCCGAATACCCAGTCATAAAATTGGTGTCGATAAACCAAGCACGATCAAGGTAGTTACAAAGGAAATGGGAGAGTTAGTTACAGAGAAAAAGGGACGTGCCTAAAGTTGGAAGCGTTTACTAGAAGATGGACAACTGCTCTGTTACAAAATTTCTCAATAAATACCCTAGTAGTCCAACAAAAAGCTCCCAAACAACACATCAAATATCATTTCTTTATCTATGCATTATCTTATTTTAGTTTTCTCTAGTAGTAGCTTTTAGATTCCCATCGTCGATTAGATTATGGCGAGTGCTTATATACTAGTGCGGCATCTTTGATTGAATTTTGACAATATATCTCTAGTTCAGTGTCGTCGATTAATTTCCAGCGTTGTGTCTTCTATCCAATCACATTGTTGTTGATTAAATTTCGACATTGTGTCAAATTATCTTAGGGTTGTGCCGTTGATTGGATTCCGATATAATTTGAATTGGGTGCTAGAGTTAGTAGATTAATCGTCGTACGGTACCCTTTAAAATTGGAAATTCAATATTCGCATTACATTGATATCTCTTTCTAGAATTAGTACAGAACCTTCGTCTCTACTAAATAAAAGCCGAAACTAATACTCGGTAAAAATTATTTCATTACGGGATCAAACTGGCGAAACATGATCAAACCAAAAAAAGAAAGAAAATGCTTTGAGCTACCTTTTTCTTCATTTAGTGCATATAGTTTTTAAACTTTGATCTTATATGTAATATCTCCCTAAATTTTTATTTTGTGCAACACAATCTTAAACTTTGACCCAACAAACAATGCCATCACTAGATTTTTAATTTGTTCAATACAATCCCTAAGCTATTGGTAAATATCCAATATAATCCTTTCATTTGGATCATTTCCATATAGTTTACGAACCGAATTGTATATTTATGAATAATTCAAAACACATTAAATAAATTAAAAGTTTGAGAACGACGCATTATATATCACGCCAAATTTTAGAAACAATATCGAACCAAAATTCAGGAAGAAAAAATATATATTTATATACATGCACGGCGTGGTTTGCTTACGTCACCAACGGAAAAGGCACCCGAAGCCTTTTTAAACCGGGACTCGCCAATCCGGAGCGCCGGCGAACTGAAAAAGAAAATCGGGCGCGAGTCAAATAGTCAGCTGGAACCTGCCAGAGATTCTCAGTAGAACCAACCAAACCAACCAACCTCTCCCAACTCCCGCGATTCCTCCGCCCACGATCTCCGGCGCGGCGGCGCGCGCGGTTCGGCTTCGCGCGCGGCCAGATGAGAGCGGCGGTGGCGCCGGGGGCTCGGGCCCGCTTCCTCCTCGCCGCGTCGGTCCTGCTGCTGGCGACCGCCAGCGCCGTCGTCGTCGCCGCCGTCGCGGCGGACGCGTCGACGGAGGAGGAGATACGGTCGAAGCAGAGGCAGAGGCTCTCCGGGATCATCATCCCGGGGTTCGCCTCCGCTCAGCTCCGGGCTTGGTCCATCCTCGACTGCCCTTACTCGCCGCTCGATTTCAACCCGCTCGACTTGGTCTGGCTCGACACCACCAAGGTCACCTCCGGTCGCGGATTCTGCCGTGTAGTTCATTGTCGTGTGCATACGCTGCCTTCGAGCATTTTTCTTCTGAGCACGTCCGTTCGTTGATTGTTCCTTGTGTGTCTCGGTGTTGTTGAGACAAGTTTGACTGTGAGAAGTGTCTTTTTTGGCTTAGACTTATTGATCTCTTGCTCCTTGTTAGAATCGCCAGAGGCGGAATGAGCGAGGCTCGGCTTCTATTATGCAGCAATTGAGCATGCACTCCGTGTTTTGAATGAGGCTTTTGTTCAGTACGTGGCGGCATTCTTTTGGAAAACCTGTGAATCGTGTTCCGTGGATTAATATAGGGATTAGAAGCAGAAGAGAGAAAATTAGACACAATTCAGGAGTGACTGTGATGAGAATAATAGATGTTGTCGCTCCTCTGATTGATGGGTGATGCCTTGTCTTCTTCGCTTCATAGACTAGCGAACTCTGTCGAGCTAACTGCCGAGCTAGCAAAATTTGCTTGCCTGTCTGTTCCTCTTCTCCCCCTCTTCTATGCGGTCAGTCTCAAATTGCTGGGATGAGCATCCAAGGATAGCCCAAGCAGCTAACATGAGGCTTGCTGTAATGCTTTGTGATTCCTGCATAACTATTAGCTTGAAAATATCATTGCAATGAGTTTCCTCTTGCGTCTTTATTCAGTTGTGAAATCTGTCTCTTTTCTCCTCTAGGATCAATGTAAATCAGTTAGTTCTAAGATTGATGTGCAGATTTATAGTTATAGTCCAATCTTAGAGTTGAATGATTCAGATCTCTTTGTCACACTTGATTGTGTGTATGCGGAATCAGGCAATTCTATTTTTCTGCCTCCTGTCCTCTTAAATTTATATGTTCTGTTATTCTCATGTTCTCAATTGTTGCTGTTCTGTCGTGAATTAATTGTTGGACACGAAACTAAATCTTGTACCAAAGTTCTTGACCTCTTAACACTTATAGCTTGGATATTCTCCATATGCTAGTGCTTAAAAGGCCCATAAGCTGAAAGTTAATTTGAAATGCTTTTTGCAGCTTCTTTCTGCTGTAAACTGTTGGCTTAAGTGCATGCTTCTAGACCCTTACAATCAAACAGATCATCCTGAATGTAAATCACGGCCGGATAGTGGTCTTTCTGCAATTACAGAACTTGATCCTGGTGTTATTACAGGTATTTTGCTGGAGCTTTTGTTTTGTGCTTTGGCAACATGCAGTATCCTTGTGCCTATTAACTTTCTCGTCATGTTAGTTATGTGCTTTTGGTAGTAAAGAACGGTCTTGTGAAAGTTTTTTTTTCTATAGGTCCTCTTTCGTCGGTATGGAAGGACTGGGTAAAGTGGTGCATTGAATTTGGGGTTGAGGCGAATGCTATCATTGCTGCTCCATATGATTGGAGATTGTCACCATCAATGCTTGAGGAGAGAGATCTCTACTTTCACAAGCTGAAGTATGTATAGTCATGATGATATCACGAAAGTCTATTTCTACTGGCTTTGGCAAACTCTTCATTTTCCTTTTTTTAATTAAATTCTAAGTTACTCCAATGCTATTATATATAAATTCTGTTTTAAATGCAAATACAGCATGGAAGAAAAACTCTTAGATGGTTTTCTAGTATAGGTGTTGCACAGCAACTATGGCTTTTGCACAGGGCCTTGCTGCTTTTGCATTGTTTTCTTCAAATGCCTGGCGGCAGCACCTCCACAACTGCAACAGCACAGAGCTGTTTTTGAATTGCTGCTTCACCCAACTTTGAATTGTTGCCATTTTACAATGGGTTGTCAAACACATGGACAATGGCACATCCAGCACAGCTGTGGCTACGCTAGACGGACACCTACCACCATAAACATGCCCTAAATAATGTTTTCTTGCTGTGACAGGCTGACATTTGAGACTGCACTAAAACATCGTGGAGGGCCCTCATTAGTGTTTGCACATTCCTTGGGAAATAATGTTTTCCGCTACTTCCTTGAATGGTTAAAGCTAGAAATTGCTCCAAAACAGTATCTTCAGTGGCTTGATGAACACATACATGCCTATTTCGCTGTCGGTATGGTCAACTCACAGAAAGCTAATTATCTGTCTAAATAGCAGTCTGAAAGCAGAGAAGAATACATCTTTGGCTTTATTTTGTGCTCCATTGCAGGGGCTCCGCTTCTTGGTTCAATTCAGACAATTGAGGCAACACTTTCTGGATATACATTCGGTCTTCCTATTTCTGAGGTCGGCCTTCATTTTTCTTTT
Source organism: Eucalyptus grandis (assembly GCF_016545825.1). Classification (NCBI taxonomy): domain Eukaryota; kingdom Viridiplantae; phylum Streptophyta; class Magnoliopsida; order Myrtales; family Myrtaceae; genus Eucalyptus; species Eucalyptus grandis. Next base: position 9,562,622 of record NC_052612.1, read on the forward strand.
AGTCGGCGGGACTGTTATACAAACAACGTGTTTTTTTATGCATATAAAAGCTTCTTGTTAGCTTTTCCTTTACATGTTTTTGTCTTTCCTAATTATTGTGTGTTTGACAACTTTTAATTTGGTTCAGCCTATAATGATGGAATGGCTGGTTATTAAGCATTGATCCTTTCTATGATGCAAGTTTAACAGAAATGTAACCATAATATTTGTGTTCCCAGATCTTCTTTTCTACATGTTTGTAAATTAGATCTTTGTTCCCGTCAAGTATAGAGTGCTTTATTAATATGGATTTGTACTTCTCAAAAAGGAACCTATTGCTCCTCGTTCATTTTCTTTGTACTTTGTATTATGACATCTTAGGTACATACAGCCCTTGCCCTTCTCAGTTTCTTTGTACTTTGTGGTTATATGCTAATGCATATGTCTTGAATTCAATCCAAATATCTTGAAATAATTCATGAAGTTTAAATTGAAATTTTTAAGTCATGATAATGCTTGTATTGCTTTGGTAGTCCTTATTTCTGTGCTTCTTAAGCCTTCAAAACTCGATATGTCTCTAGATATATCATCATATTATACAAGGTTGCTCATATGCTTAACTAAAGTTAAAACAAGAACAATTGGACATGTAAGGATTTGTACCATGGTGGCTTTTGTCATAGATCTTAAATTCTTATAATGTTATTTTCATGTGAGACATCAGGGGACGGCCAGATTGTTGTTCAATTCATTTGCTTCTTCTCTGTGGATGATGCCATTTTCGAAGTATTGTCGGACAGATGAGGCACACTGGAAGCATTTTTCTGGAAGCAGCAGAGGTCATCATGTATATCAATGTGATGAACAAGAATATCGATCAAACTATTCTGGATGGCCAACAAATATAATAAACATTGAAATACCCTCCAATCGTGGTACGAGCTGAAAGTCTTGTTTTAATAATATGGTGAAACTGCACAGGCTCTTATGCTTTTTTCTTCTTTGGCAGGAGTTGATGCCTATCCATCAGTTTCAGACATTGCCGATGTCAATTTGCCAAATATGGAATGTGGCCTTCCTACTCAGTTATCCTTTTCAGCCAGGGAAATATCGGATGGGACCTTCTTCAAAGCAATTGAGGATTATGATCCAGATAGCAAGAGACTTTTGTACCAATTGCAAAAGTAAGTATTCTATTATTCTCCAATGAAGACGAATTTTTAGACTCAACAAAGACGAATGGTATTTTGTTTACGTTAGATTCATTGAAAGACAAGTTTGATATATTTATTCATCTGCCACACTCCTATCTAATTGCCATTTACTTTTTGCTTTTTGATTAATCTAAATCTAGTGACTTATGCACTTTCCTTTTTAAAGCTGAAACTTCTGAAATTTTTCGTAACACTTAACCGTCGACACGTAATTCACATATAAGTTTTTCATGATTTTCTGAGATTTAAATAATATTTTTAATTTAGTGGGAAAACAAAAAAGTAGTTTTTACTTTTACTTAAGTAAGTATAAACAAACATTCTTTTATGGCTTTAGCATAATAAAAGTGAGTAAGTTCCCTCGGTCTATTCCGATGTACACAGTTCCCCTTTATGATTAATTTTAGAAGTAACAACCTTTCTGTTCCTTTGTCTTATTGCTCACCCTATGACATTACTTTCTCAGGGTCGCCCCTCAAATGCTTCATAGTGATATATGCAGTCAGTATCTTGGTCCTTCTGTGTCATAATCTAGAACCTGAAATGTTCCTTAGTGCACTCGGAGGAATGCCCTTTTCACTTTGAGTAGACTTTTTGCCTTTCGAGGTGTAAATGCCGCTATACCTTCAATCATTGCAGCTTCTGTGTAGGTCGTACATTGCCATCCAGACATACTACGCCTGCCCTATACAACCCCTGGTCTTGTTGTGATCCTTGACAGAGACTCAACTTCGACATAAGAGCATGCAACTTCCATGCCATAAATTTGTTAATTAATTCCTTCAGCCTTCATGTTCTACCTAGCAGTTTGTTTTCATTCCCCTGAAAGTGCATATGGACTTCTTAGCTGTCACTTTATTGATCTATTGTGGGATACGATTCATTATAACCAACATAAAAACTTTAGGTTGAAAATGAATCTCTTAACTGGTCGCTTTATTGCTTTGTTAGTGACTGAACCACTTCTATATTTTTTCCTGTCCCTTCGATAAAATTTCAGATGCTCGCTGTTTCAGGTCATATACTGGTGATCCTATTTTAAATCCATTTACACCTTGGGAGAGGCCACCTATAAAGAACGTGTTTTGTATCTATGGGATAGATTCCAAGACTGAGGTATGAAGCATTCTCAACATAAGGATTTATGATGCATCGGAGTAAACAGTGCTTATGAGTTGTCATAATGCCGACAATTTTTATTTGGTTAAGTGACTTCCTAATATAGTAACTTGGATTGAGTGTCAACACATATGTTGATAATGGTACTCAGGTTGGTTACTATTTCGCACCAAGTGGAAAACCTTACCCCGATAACTGGATCATCACTGATGTCATTTATGAATTTGAAGGATCACTGCTGTCAAGGTGAGTATTAGTATTTTGACTAGTGATGATTCTACTCAAAAGCATCTGCTGGCTGTGTTCCAATTCTGACAGGAATCTCCTGTTGGTTTTCCTTTTTAGTTTTATCCTGGCCCCTGCTAACAGTATAAATTCTGATGCTTGATAGAGAGTTCACTCCTCATAGATCTATTACTCTGGAAGAAAGTCATCTTGTCTAACAAGAAGATTACTTCTCAACATATAAGTACGTGCTGTTGAAAAAGAATATTAGCACTTGAGTTGGATCTAAACATCATATCCAAGTTTAGCATGTCCTCTATCGGTTGCAGAACTATTACCACAAAATGAGAACAGGGATTTACGCTAAGCCTTGAAGGGCCTAAATTGAACTAGTGTTATTTGTGGGCAATTAAGGATTTTCCCAATCAAATATTAGAGTACAACAATAGATATTATCACACTATTTTCAACCATACCTTTTGCATTCTTGTGTTGGAGACATGTTGCTATTGTATGCAGACACACCAGTCATGTCCAAATCTAGGATAATAATTTGTATCATTTGCATGATGTACCCAACTCTATCATGCCTGAATTTATTAGTGATGCTTTTGTTTGTGCTTTTGATGCACTTTTTACCACTTGTATAGGTCAGGAAATCTGGTGGAGGGGAATCCAGGAGCTACAAGCGGTGATGAGACGGTAAGCCTTTTTGTAGTTTTCATCGAGTTAAAAAGCATTTTTAATTCAAATGATCTAATGTTTCATTTGTAGGTGTCATACAATTCTCTTTCTTGGTGCAAGAATTGGCTTGGTCACAGAATAAACATTACAAGAGCACCTCAGGTACCATCTACGGTGACTAGTGTACATGGAAATCTTTACTTCTGTTTTTAGTTTCTTTCATACATTGTTCACAGGCCTAATTCCCTCAACTTTGGGTCCAGTCCTAATTCCATCCCAAACTCTCTTTTGTGTGTGTGTGTGTGTAAGAAAACCCCAACTCTAGGTTTAGTCCCAATTGCCTCGAATTTTTTTTTTTTTTTGTCCAAAAAAAAACCAAACTGTTTTTTGTCAGAAAAAAATCACCAACTTTTAACTCTTGTCCCATAACTGCTCCAAACTTTTTTTTTATATAAAAAAAATCACCAATTTTTAGTCTAGTCTTTAATCTTCCCCGTTAACCCTCCATCAAAAAAAAAAAAAAAATCGCCATTTGTTGCTTGACGTTGGGGAAACCTTTTTTTTTTTTTTTTTTTTTTTTTTTTGGTCTAAAAAAATCACCAACTTTCAGTTAGTTTCAAATCTGCCCCGTTAACCCTCTGTCCTAAAATAGCCATTAGTTGCTTGATGTGGCATTTCCACATTAGTAAGAAAGACACGTCAACAAGGTGACATAGAAAATTGTCTCAAAAGCAAAACTGTTCTTGATGTGACAATTGAGAAAATTCAGGATGACTAGTGAAGATGTTTGGATGGAGGGCCAATCAGGGCAGATTTGAGACTGTACATAAAGTTGGGGTTTTTTTTTAAGACAAAAGAAACCTTCGGGACAGAATTGGGACTAACCTAAAGTTTGGGGTTTTTTAGGGAATTAGGCCTATATTCACGTCTATAATTTTCAAGTTTCATGAGATTGCTAATTTTACTAGATGATCATACTTTTGGTGCATGTTGAGGATTAGAATGAAGATAACCTAACTATTTATTTGAACAAGGAATATCAAAGAATTTGACAGATGGTAGTGATATTAGTTGTAATACTCAATATTTTACCATTGCATTCGATTGCTCCAAATTCTGTTAGCATGAACCTGATGGACACTGAAGTGAAATATTAAGTTTGTGGTTCTCTAGTTCGATTTATTTCATGGACGTGTCTACACTCACGAAGTTGGATTTCACAGGAATAGTCATCATGTAGCCTGGCTAGACGAATATACATTGGAGCTTTTCATACCTCACGTGCTAGAGCATGATAAAGTAGTCACCAAAGAGCTAATTTGATGTGCCTCACTGAATTTTTAGCTCTAATTCTGAAATTGCAGTCTGAGCATGATGGTTCAGATATACAAGTGGAAATGAATGTGGAGCATCACCATGATGAAGATATTGTTCCAAACATGACAAGATCTCCTAGGGTTAAATACATAACCTATTATGAAGATGGTGAAAGTATTCCAGGAAGGACGACAGCAGTCTGGGAGCTTGATAAAGGTGCTTCACATAATGATATGTCCTTTGGAGTTTGACTGATTGATGAGTTGACTAAGGATATCCGGCTTCAGAATAGGTTTTTCAATGCATAGCGCATTGCACCATCTAGCACTTTGTTTTTGGGCAGTCACCAGCTACCACCCTAAGAATGTATAATTTGTACTTTTTCATGAAAATTATAATTGAATAAAAACTCAAATGATATTAATGATTATTTCTAGTAAATTTATCATTATAGTTTTGAACAAGGCCAACTGAAGAAAAAAGGATATTCTTTCCTTTAGAGATTGGTATTTAAATTACATGGAATCTTTTTAGTTACAGCTGAAGTAGAGGACATGCCTGTACCAACTAGATTCTACTTTTTATGATAAATTTGATGTTTCTCTCCCCTTGAAGATAGATTAGCTCTAGTTAAGTTTGGATGACAGTTGATTGACAAGTCATAAACTTCATGAAAGAGGTTCCTAAACCTTGCCCAGTGGGTGGCCCAAACTGGCAAATCATCCTTCTCAAAGCTTTAGACATGGATTTGGGTCTCACTGATTCATTTACTCTGTTTTCTGTTACCTAGCTAATAAGATGTCATCGAAGTGCATGGCTTTCATGTAATCATCAAATCATGGGGGGTTAGCCTTTGATTTACTTTCTATTTGAAATTTTTAGAGTATGTACAGCGTGCTGTAGTATGTTCTTATTCATTTGTCAGTGAAAAATTCTATTTCATGCATAAATAAATCATAAGATTTTGTTTGAACCATTACATGTGTATGTCGAATCAGTGCAAGTCATTTTGTATCAACTGTATATGTCATCTCATCTGGGCAATTCAGTTATAGTATATTGACACTATATTAGTGTAGCAAATCACAGGAATATCGTGAGGTCCCCTGCATTAATGAGGGAAGTTTGGCTTCAGATGTGGCACGATATCCATCCTGAAGCACAAACCAAATTTGTTACGAAGGGTATTTTCTCTCCTTTGACCAGATTTAAATGCATTTGTCTTATCTATTATTCCACACTCTAGGGTACATATAGGAATGTGCACTTACAAAAGAAAATTATGCAGCTAAGCGGGGACCTCTGAGGGACAATGACTGTTACTGGGACTATGGGAAAGCTCGGTGTGCATGGCCTGAGTATTGTGAATACAGGTGTCTTTTTTGTTAAACCGCTACACTTTATTGAGCATGGTTTTCTTCTTTGTCCTTGCAAATATTCATCATCTCGGGCTCATGGTGGTGCAGGTATGTTTTTGGGGACGTTCATCTTGGGCAGAGCTGTAGACTAAAGAATTCTTCGTCGGATCTTCTATGGCATTATGTGTAGAAAAGAGGTACCATCTTCGTATCATCCCTTATGACTTTAGATTGAGAGATTTGATGTTCCTATGGTCATTGCACACTACTAGACCAGTGTGGCAGTCAGCTTAAAATAACAATCCATTTGGTAGTGGATAATCATCCAGCTTTATGGATTTCAAGTTAGCTTCTTATATTCCCCATCCTACTTCTTTCTACTATCTCAGAATATGTTTTGCTTTCTTGGTTTATCTCTGTTTCTTTATCTTGAAAATTAACATCAGTAAGTGAGTAGCATTGAAGGTTGAAAGGATTTAGCTTCAGTTATATCGTCCTAGTGTCGGTTTCTTAAAGGATCTTCCATTTGTCTGTGAGCTCGGGTGCTGTTGTCTTAGTGATCTTTTGCATCCTCAGGTTTTTGTTAGTTGATATACTTGCCGGCTCACACCGTCCGGCGTCCGGTATGCTCTGGATGGATTCTTTCTGCTTGCTGCTAAAGGGGACTTCTTTTGTATGCTGCACTGGATGGATTCTTTCTACTTGCTGCTAAAGGAGACTTCTTTCGTATGCTGCATGAGGAAGGCCGCATTTGCAACTTGGATAAAACCCATTTTATTCGTCCGAGTGATCACTAGATTTTTGCTCTTCGGCGACAGCTGCTGTATAATCATACTAGTATTTTTTGGAAGCCAATTGGCTCTCCGTAGTGCGCCAATGTATGTTAAAACAGGATCTAGGTATAGGCATTAAACCCCGATCAGCATAGCTGCATAGGCCCGAGGGAAAGGCGTAGGAATTTCTCTAGAACACTGAGCTAGCTTATTGGTCGATGTCTGTCAGCTTAGGTTTTTGTAATGAATAAAGAGGGAGATGTCTCCAATTCTTTCACTCGGTTTTAGCTGTTACTTCGCTCTATACAATAATCGTGCAATCTCCTCCCTTTCTTTTGTTTTGGTGTACTTGCAAAATTGGAATTTTAATTTGCACTAAATCTTCGTATCAAGGAACTCATCTCTCCTATGTTTCAGCTGAAAAGGTAATTCTCCTGTTTTTTAATGAGAACAAATGTAAATTACAACACTCTGACGAGCAAAACTGCTAAAAAAATTCCATCAAAATATATACATTTTTTTAACTTATGATTCCGACCCTTTCCCCGTATCGATTCGATGGACCAACGCACTTCACTTCACATACGCCATCATGGTATGGCCATTACTTCAAACATTCATTATGTTGATCTCATTGGCTGCCCTTAGCATCAGCTCGCGGTACATGATGTCATCCGAAAAGAATGAATTAATTACAGATCTCTTTCCTCCTCTACTTTGCACCCAGGAAGGCTAGACTTCCGTCTGCATATAAGATAGGGAATTTCTCCAGGCAAGTGCTATCGACGAGTTTTCCATTTCTTCACTGGAATTATAGTCACCTGTTTCCCTGAATCTTTGGCTCTTCTTTCCTTCGACCGTAGCATCGGAATGGTAGCCTGATGCTCATTCTTATTCACCTTGTTGTCATTGCCGAATGGCTTCACTTCAAATTCACCTCGGGTGAAACCTCTAGCAACCTGCACCATTGGATTAGCGTAAAAAAATGAATAAATAAATAAATAAAGAGAGTTCAAGACCAGGAAAACCCTTTTCATTTATCTTTCATAACCTTCCATAATCATATCAAATATCTTTAATACCCGACAAAGATGGAATCTGTTTCTAGTATGCAGCAAGGTGTCAAAACAGTAAGACAACGTTTCTTTTGCTATCCCAGGCAATGTCACCCCAGTGAGCCATGGAATTTCTCCCCAACCAACGTGGACAGGGGGTCAATCCCCTGTGAATCCTTGACAAGGTTGTCATGATTTGACACTCTTAATGACAGACTCTGCACACTACATTAGAATGCGACTTTTTGATAGTGATCATTAAAGTCAAAAGGCCTCAGAGAATTCTTTGGAAGATAAAATGTTTAAGGATCTTGAATACATCATAACACTGATATTATGAATATCCAACACATAGAAATGGCCAAGTCAAAGTTGCCAACATCATGCTGAAGGGTTAGAATATCGTTTCTTGTATTATAGCATCACAAGACAATTAAAGGCCACATATATACAAGGAAAAAGACAAGATCATAAAAGCATTTGATCTACGGCAATGAAAGGTGTGCATTAATTTTCGAGCTTCTCCTTTTCTCCATTTCATCAGCAACTTCCATTGCTAAAACGACTACCCAGTGAACCATATGACAAGTACTTGATTTTAGTGTAAGCCAGAGTAGATGTGATTCATTGTTCCAGCTAAAAGAAATTTAAAGTTCTGCCACGACAATCTTTTCTACCTTTTACTCAGAATTGCATTATGGTTGAAAGAACAGTTAAAAGACGGGGCATACCTTCAGAAGAATCCAAACTTTAAGAGAACTGCTCAAAATTGCAAGCCGTGTCTTCTTTCCGGAGGTCAAGTAATCGCACATGTGATTGTCAACCCTTAATACAAGTCTTGGCCAGGATTTAGGGTCCTCAGGATCAGCTTTTGGCTTTATGACAGCCTGTACCGAAAAATTCAAAACGCAAGGATCATCAGTCAAAAATCTGATGAAGCCACAAACCAGGATACAGGTTGTATATACTCAAACGGTTCCATTCCTGAAACATATCAAAGCCCTGGAAGCACTTAATATCTGGTATGTTCCTTTTCTTTTTCCAGGCAGCAAAGCCTTACAACAGATTTTTAGTTTCTCATGCTTCAAAATTAAAAAGAAAAGAACATGAGGCGTGACATGTTACTCACCACCAAACGGCAAATTTCCTGCTCAATCTTTGAGAACGAAGTCTCAAGAGCTTCAACTCTCCCAGTAGCATGACAACAAGTACATGGCTCACTTATCATAAAAGTGACACTAGGTCGAACCTGCCCACATTATACACACATCAGCAAGACAAATCTTTGGATGCTGAAACCCAATTTATGCAACCATAAAAGAGTGGCATTTGTTTGGATGATCAACTAATGGATGTTGTAGCCAAATGATAAAGAGGACCATAGTGAAGATACTTAAAGCACTTCTTTCCAAAAGCATGTTAGCAAAATTGCAAGCATAAGGAAGCAACTTACCCTCTTTCTGGTTATCTCCATGAGTCCATGCTTGGACAATTCAGATACTTTCACCATAGAACGGTCTCTCTCCACAGCTTTCTTCACTTCTTCATATACTAGCCTTTTATTTGCTGAAGGAAGCAATTGTTCCCAATAAGAAACGATTAGAAGAGCCATGACCAATAAAATACTAGTACTCTTTCAATGGAAACAGCAGACTCAATGCACCTTAAACATGACCCAATCTTCACTACTGATAATATACAGGTGCACAGAATCGGAAATAGAAAATTAGCTTGTTCTAAATTTGATATTCAGTCCCCTTCATAAATGAGTACTTTCACCCCGGCAACATAAATATTTTTTTTTTCCTCTGTAGAAAATTTATACTGTCCTCTCAATATATCACCTTACCAAAAAGCATCTTTCACTGATTAAATCACTAGTGTGACTTGGATAGTTTCATGGTAAGCACATATTATAAAATATTATTCAGTAAACCATAGCTAGACACAGTATTCCTAAAGCTAAGTAATTCAGGAGAAAATGCAATTCAAGTTCTGCTATTTTCAGCATATGGAGCTAAATTTAGGGAAAAAATGGACTATCAAAACATCAGTGGGGCACGCTTGAGTAAGCGTGAGGGAGAGAGAGAGAGAGAGAGAGAGAGATTGCTTACATTCGTCTGCCATATCAATGAAGTCTACCACAATAATGCCGCCAATATCCCTAAGTCTTAACTCCCTAGCAATCTGAAATGTACCAAGAAAAGCTATGGCATTAGCTTTCACCAAAATAGAACACCGTCCCTTTATGATGCATAGATAATTACCCATGACTTTGGTAGTTGATTCAGGAACTAGGACAAAGAAAAATATTACTAGACTCACCAAGCATATGCCTCTTAGATATCAGAGCTGGGACCAAAGCTTAGATATGCATGACCATAGTAAGAAATCTATCTTACTGTGCTGATGATGACAACGGTAGGAAGACGACAATAATTATCATTATAGTACTGAGCAGCCCAGACACTAATGACAAGTCAAATGAAATGATTCATGTGAAGAAAACTATATGTGAACATTAACAGGAATGCCAAATCACTTATGGCTTGTATCTACTTGACAGTGTCATACTCATGAGCAGGATCCACAATGCATGTCCTGGTGTGTAACATACACTTCAGTAAACTCCAATCTAGAGCAATCTCAAATAAACTTGTCTTGACCAAAACCACTATCCCTGATATCTAACATACCTTGACCTCTGAAAAAAAATTGCATAAATGAAGATTAACTACTCAGAACACTAGTATCTAAAAGAGAAGCAAACTTGTAGATGGAAAAAACATCATATGTGTATTAACTCTTGCATTACATCCACTCCTATATCAGTCTCACTCTCTAGTACTTCCATTTGCTCTATTTTGGAGAGATATTATTCTGATTCCTGCGGCTTCCTATTGATGTATGATGAGACATTGCTTTGCATTCAAGTCGAGCATAATAGGTTCGTGCTATCTCTAGAAAAGATCAAGACAGTGAATCTTAAATCTGGGAGCTCCTGATGGTCAACATTACACTGAATAGAAGCCAACCAACTTTACATTGTGTTTTGTACTCTATTCTCTATAGTCATACTACTCGTGAAATTGCACGTTCTTCAAACATTTTAACTGCATTGGAAAAAGTCAGTTCGAAGCACCTTATCTTTCCTCTTCCTTTTCTTAAAGGATACTTTATAAGAAGTTTGTTTTGCTTTTGGATAAAATGGATACTATGCAAGAACTGTAAAGAAGAATAGGCAAAAGAAAACAGAAAACATTTCATTTTATCAAACATTATGTACATAAACACTTGCAACAAGAGTTGAGTATCCAAAGCACCTGTCTAGCTGCTGCAAGGTTTACATCAAGAATTGCCTTTTCTTGCGAGTTTCCCTGTCCAAACATCCCATGACCGCCATTCACATCAATAGAGACTAAAGCCTCAGTTTGTTCAATAACCAGGGAACCTCCATTAGCAAGTGGAACCCTGAGATTGTAAGAAAGTGCAGCAAGTTTAACCAAGCATGAGTATTGAGTTTAATATCTTTAAGGCTGCAAATGATATACACAATAATGAATACATAAAAGAGGAAGATTATCATAAGTGATTTTTCTCTCCATGAAATAGATTGCTCATGGTATAAATGCATTCGATGGGGAAATAATGACACTCTGAGCATACATCTTTGGACTTTCTTTCCTATCCTTCGACTCTGCCTGTATATTATTGATATACGTTTATTGTTGGCTTTCCTAATACTTTAAGCTTTTATTTTTAATGGACACACCAACATCTTATTTGAGTTTGAAATCGAGTCTGCTACCAATTCCTAGTTTTTCCCCCCAACAGTCAACTGATGGGAAAAGGACACTAAAAGCCATAACTTTCATCTGAAGCTTACTTTGTTGCCATTATCTTTCGAGTGACCATTTAAGCATCATGACTTTAATAAATCGATCACTTAAATTATATAGGCAGTTTCTTTGGCCATCCTACATGGCATTAATCTAATATTAAATCATTTAATGTCGCCCACTAAAAAATGAATACCCCATAAAATTTTGGGCAGAAAATTGCTAATGTAACTTAATTGATCTGCTTTTAAAAGTTATAACACTTAAATAATCACTCAAAAAATTTATGACGCCAAAGTGAGAGTTGTACAAAAGTGATGGCACTACAAGTGTCCTTACACGTCAGCTGATCGATAACCTCTTTAAGAAGATAAACAATGTAGTGGCCATGCAAGATGTGATTGACAAAGGCCAATGCATCAACAGTGCAAATGAGCCGGAGCTCAACTCATTGACACTGAAAAACTGAGTTTGACTCAATTTGTCATCATGATCAAAGTGCCTCAAGTATCAAACCAAGTCAAGCTCACATATCGACAATACTTGACTCGAGCAGCTCCTGAGTCCAATGGAGTAGTTGTATTTTATATTTTTAACATATATATGTTGTAAACAGTAATACACAAAGATAATATTGCATCTAATTTTAATTGCACTTGAAAACTCAGATTCTTGTTTCTCAAAAGCCCCTGATTTCCCTCCCTCCGATTATCCCATAGAAACGTAACAGATATAGCTGACAGCATCTTCCTCTTTTCCTACTCTTTACCAAATTGCAATCCTCCAAATCATCCAAAAATGCAATTGTCTCTCTCCTACCAAATAGTTGGAGAAAACTCTATCTGCAGAATTTCGCTCATGCAATAAATTTATACTGCCTTACAACACATCTTTGGTTATACTAGTGTATATCAACCACTTAAGGTAATAATTTAAAAAAAAAAAAAAAAAAAAAAAAAAAAGGTATATCAAAATCCTGAATCAGGTAACGTTGGGATAGACCTCACCTTTTATTCAGGATATTATCAATCTCCCCTTCGATGTTGAATTCATCAAAAAGAGGAATTCTTTTATCATATAACTCAACTCTGTCACAAAGATCTGGAGCTATTTCTTGAAGATAGTTGGTAACCTGAAAGTACACAAAACAGCTTACACTTTTTAGGTTAGTGAAAGTCCATACTACTTACTGCATAGCAAAGGCTATCCTCATCGCAGGAAACAACTGGTAAAATAAGTTGCAACCATATAAACAAAGCAGTTGAACCAACTGGTAAAATAAGTTGCCACATATTGCTTTTCGACCATCATCTCAGCTCCACATAAAACAGCAGTACAGATGGTGTTTCACTCAGTAATTCATCATAAAAAATCTCATAGCATAGAGATATCTTAACCACTAATATGTTCATAACAATATCAATATGGATCAGGTTGCTTCCAAATGATATCAGGAGATGTGCTCGATCAATATATGAAGGAGCAATCACATATATTTTCCCCATATTCAGAACCTCACAGAAACAGGGAAAAATACCCTGCTATTCCATCCAATTAGCAGCCCAATAAAGAAAAAGCACATGTTTTTCACCAAAGACATGCTTCGCAACTACTCAGCAATACCTCATGAAAAGTTCTTGGAGAGTCGACCACCATTTTTGTCACCTAAAAGTGGATCAGTAATATTGCCATAATTAGTATGATTTATGCAATTAGATTAAAATAACGTCCACAAATCGTAATTTAAAAAATACAAGTGCCAAGGGCAGTGACCTTCTTGTTAAAATAGTCCTGGACAACTGAGAGTGTTTGACCCATAGCCCTATGCAAAATGCAAGGAACAGCTCCTTCAACACCTTCATCTGAAGCAAGAGCAGCAGATTTTGCATGTTCCATTATGTTTTTCCAGGTCGAAAGCAAACCTTCCAAATCCTTCTGCAATTCCTCTAAAGTATGACCAGCAGCAACAGTCCTCACAGTCAAACCGAAACCTTGGGGCTGCAAAGTCTTTGCTATGACTTTTAATCGAGTACGTTCCATCCCACTAATCTTTTTTGACACTCCAATCCTATCGCACCGAGTCATCAATATCTGCAAACCGATAGAGGTTGAAGCAAATTAGGTATTGCAAAACAATAGCTCAATGGAGTCTATTAAGACTAAAAGAAATATGATGGAGAACCCACCCAGAATCTACTCCTCAGTTTAGGATATGCGGTCAACATGGGACCCTTTGTGCCTAGTCCTTCTTTGACTACTTGAACAATAATTTTGGTGCCCTTCCGGACCTTACTCCACTTATTATCCCCAGCAGATGTAAGAGTAGCATCCTTTGCATCTTTAAGTTTAGATCTCTCAGAGTTAGTGGCAATTGCCATTTCCATAGGAAGAAAACCCTTAAGAGACTCACCTTGTTGATTGTTGTTGATTCCACCAACATCGTCCTCTATACCAGCAGCAACACCAACTTCATTTGTATGCAACAGACTACCATTCAAAAATCCTTTCAAGGTTTCCGTAGCATCAAAATCATCCTCATATTCATTTTCCTCATAGTCATCATGCACAGCTTTTCCTGAAGCCTGAGACAAAATCTCTGTGACATCATCAATACTTTCAACATTATCTAACGCATGGACATCTCCGTGATTAAGTGGATGACCTTCAAAAGCTCCATTCTCTGAGCCATTTGGTTTTGTTTTCCTCATTTGTTGATGAAATGGAGGAAATACAAAAGGTTCTCTGTTATGCCTGATATCCATAAGGGAGTGTCTCGAGTTGCTGATGTTGACAAAAGCACCACCCATATGTGGAACAAGTTTCATGACAATACCTAGATACACGCTATCACATTGTACATCAGTTTTAACAGGCTCCAGAAGTAACTCAACTAGCTTCCCTTCTTCCAATACTGCAATTCTTTGCATTGTGCATATTGAGGAATTGATTAATATAACAGTAGAAATAGAATCCTCAACTGAAACTAGATGCTTTCCTTCTTCGGCCAACAACTCACCAGCATCTTGATAACGCTGATTTTCAGAATCTGTTTGAGTAAACTCATCTTCCCCATTGCCACTCTCTGTAGGTATGTCAAAATCCACGTCCTTTGATATATGACTAGGAAGAGTCGAGATGAGCCAGGGCTCCTCGATAGCTTGCTGTCTTTCAGAGATAAATGTAGCAGAACCATAATCCTTCTGCTTATCACTTATCATGTGTTCATTATTGGTGTAACTCTCATTATTGACCTCTGCATCTAAGGATCTTCCTGCCTCTAGTAGATCAGTTCCTAGGCATCTGACAATTTCATCTTCATCTGATAAGCCACTGTAAGCATTTGAGTGTTCAGAAGCATCATAAGGAAGTACTACAGTAACAATGCATTCAAGAAAACGATAATACCTCTTGGTACTGCTGATGTCAAAGGCTCAATTGGCAAGTAAATTTCCTCTATCCATGAGCCCCATAATTGAGCTGAGGATATCCTACTTCCGGTTTGGAGCTCCTTCCATGAATCCCTCACCACAATATTCTTATCTTGTTCATAATGTTGAGGGATGACGAGAGAAAATTCAGGCCCAGGCCGCCAAATGGTATCATAAGGAGGCCACGATGCTCCTTTCTTGAAATAGTTATACTTAAAACTAACCCCGCAGGCAATCTGATGAAAAAAGATTTAACTGTTATTACTTAGAAAAGTCCGAGCTATCGATTTTGACAGATAGAAAGTTTGCTGTTTCAATCCAATTTTCAGCCACCAAAGTATGAATAAAATGAACATAGTTAAATTAAGCACAAGAAGAAAAGCCCCCAAAACAACTACATCCTTAACCTTTATCAATCATCACTCACTCTCAAGAGACCAATTAACTCACCAGATGTAACTTGAAAGGTGAAGGCAGATCACTCAAGGCACTTAGAAAGAGAATTATGATTCTATATTGTTAAGCAGGCAACACTTTCAATTTCGACACTTGCCAACAAATTTCATTGTTTCCTATCTAGAGACAGTTACCTTGACTTCAACCTTCCATAAGTTGGCGTGTTGAGTTGGAGACATTGGTATTGCCATTTGGGGTTCCCAGCAGCCTAGTTCCATAAGATCACCAGCTAGATACAGAAGTTGATCATCCGCTACTTCCGCTTCGACAGTCCAAACCACCTTGCAGTAGCTCTCAGAAGTAATAGAGGACTTCCCTGGATTTTGGAATGAGATAGACCTGCCTCAGTCTTTAAAGTATTCGTCCCAAACAGCTAAATAAAATGATCGGGAAAGTTGTATCTCTAGATTTAAAAGATGAAGTCCATTTATGTCATCTTGGAAACTATATAGCTAACAGCAACTTTTTCACCTGCAATTTTCATTAATAAGTTTTTTCTAGTAAACAAGGCTCTCAAAGGATAAATTATTCCACTAAGTTTAACACAAGCGAACATGCCCAAGTATCCAATAACATTATCTTCGTGTGGTAGTAATTTTTTCATTATGCAAAGTAACTTAGTTATAGTAACTCTAATTACCTAGATACTAACATTTAGAGCAGACAGTAATCATCACGAGATCCTACATAGACCACAAATGCAAGGTCGAGAAAATTTTGAAGTTTAGAAGGTGGTACAACGGGACAAAGCTACTTTAAATTGCTTAGATTGATAAAAACTTATGAGATCACAATTTATCATTACACAGAATCAAGGACGCTCACACCCGCATTTCTTCCATGTCTCTAGTGAGCAAAACTGACACCACTTCGAAAAGAACAAGAGGTCTTCCTTCCAAATGTACCATTCATAAGGTTCTTCTCTATGGACACCAGAGAACACCAAATACTTAGCCATAAGCAATCATCTTAATGAAAAAGAGAAGAACAATAGCACTTGTATCTAATAGATTGCTAACGCTCAAACATACTATTTGTTAGATTAGATTTACAAATATCCAGCACCAAAAGGCAAAAAAGAAAAGCAAAGAATGTGAATGGCACTTTACCTCTCCTTGTATGCATTATAGCTGATCTCATACAGAAACTGTTATTTCCTGTGCGAATAGTATGTCCCAGAACATTCTCATATTGCGGATGCCAGCACATAGACCTAGTTCAGCATTAATCCAACATCAATGGCTTCAAAACTGTTAACAAGTGCCTGCACATGCGCCCACAAAACATCCACACACGCACACATAGCACTTGCCAAAAAAAATTAAGCACACGGCAGAAAATTCACATTTTGAGGGAAAAGGATATCCTTTTAGCAAACAAAACACTTTCCACAATCCTTCCAACTACCATCTCATACAAATCCCATGCTTATTCCACAGTTAAAATCCAAAGAAAGTATGATCTCGAGGATGTTCCCCATGAAAGCATCCCGAAATCATCTTCTCAAGGGAACCATCACGGGCTCCTCATAAAGTATTTCTTCGAAATGAAATGCCACCCTCAATTTGTAATTAGCATTATACCCCATTGCAAATGTCAGTCAAAGCCATGGAAGTATATAGCGGCAACCGCGGACAACACTAAAGGCTCCCTCATATCAGAAGCTCGGACAACACTAAAGGCTCCCTCATATCAGAAGCTCGAACGGAAAAATTCCTCATTCGACGAATTCCGTAACCATCAAAGCAAAACGAGAAAGAATAGGGTCGCTCTGTGCTGAACCGTGTGGCTTCCTAAACATCTAGAGTGGCCAAAAGGCATAGCATTTTAGAGAAAAAGAGCATCAGCAAAAGGCTCAAACACGTCACGGTAGAAGACCCAATTGAACTTGGACTAAACAGCTAACGATGGACGACCTCTCGCGCCATCCACACTCCACCCAGTGGCGCTAGCACCAGAAAAACTCAAGAACGAAGCTTCGACACTTACGAGCAGAGCAGGGGAGACGGGTTGGGAGAGAAGAGGTGGCGAAGGTTGGGGCGAGGCAGAGCTTCAGAGACGTCCATGGCCGCCGCCGCCGCCGCCGGAAAGTTCACACTTCAAGGCTCACAGCAAAGCGAAGGAGGCCGAAACGGCGAGCCCGCCACGACGGTTCGAAGCGTTCAGGCGACTCGAGCTCGCCATTCGCCGAAAGTATCGACTTTGAAGAGAGAGCTTGACCCACGTTTCCCGACGGTGGATAGAATGCAAAGGATAGAATTTACAGTAGAGAGAGAAAGAAGAGAGAGAGAGAGTGGGAGAGAGATTGCGACAAGGTGAAGAAGACGATAGGATTTAAGATCAGGGCTGATCGGCTCCCGGTTCGGTCCGGTTCCACCTTGGAACCAGGAACCGGACTGGGAGCACCGGTTCCAAAATTGCGAACCGTGGACCGGACCGTTTGACCTAGATCGAAACCGGACCGGTCCTATCCCGTCCAAAAAATCGACTCTACTTTTTTGCACTAAAGAACTAAAGAAATGATTGGCTGCTCTGGCCGATCAATCCACCGATTCCTGACAATTCAACAAAACTAATCACACGTGCAAAATATTTAAACTCCATTTGTGTGATTCACCGGATCTCTTGAGGTCTCAGTCCCACGTCAAAACTAACAAGGAGATTTTTTTCTATAAATAAAAGAGTAACAAAAAGGATTTTAATGGTCTCTTGGCCACATAAGAGGTCGCTACCTCAAATTACAATTTTGATTGTAATAAGTTATCATGTTTATATGTTTTATTAATTCTATATATATAAATTATATATAAAAAAATTTGATTCGATCCAATCGGTGCGGTTCGGTCCAGTTCCACCTTGAAATCGGAAATCGACCAACCGGCCACCGGTTCCAAGATTAGGAACCGGGGACCGGACTACCAACCGTGAGAACCACCCAAAACCAACCGGTTCGGTCCTGGTCTAGCCAGCGCCTCGGACGGATCCGTTGCACACCCCTATTTAAGATTGTTGGAATTTGCATTTTTGGTCCCATAACTTTACGAGAGTTTACTTTCAGTCCCGCACGCTTGGTTTAATTACATTTTTGCTCGACTTATTAATCTTCTGATGCAATTTAAGTCCTTTCAGCAGTTTTCCATTCCAAAATTGCCAGACATTGCCAAGTTGGCATGGCACTGATTATTGACACGTGTGCCCGCGTGTCCAGGACTCCACAACAAATTAGACTTTTAATCCCTACTGAATTTAATACTTGATGAGGTAATTAATGTCTTCCGTAGTTGTTATAGATTTTATAGATTTTTTATGTTATTAATTATGTAAATTGTGTATAAAAATATAGTTCCACCCCAAATTTTCACTCCCATCAAATGAAATTATTCTTGTTTTATAAAATACCATCAATGAAATTTTTGGTTCACATTATCATGATTCTATTTTCATATTATCTTAGTCCATTACATTCAACCTATTGTGTCGAACATAATTCAAGAGAATTCAAAAATAATAGAAATGCCAAGTCTTATGAAAGGTCGAGTCTTCTCGTTGAGATACAATTCGAAAAGCATGCATACAAGGTAGGACATGACACGTTGCATTCGATTCAAAGTAATGGCTAAGAATATTGTGCAAGGTTATTGCTTCACTACAAACTCGAAATTGAAGTGAGAAAACATCTTATTATATTATATTCGGCAATACATTTTCTTTAGAATTTTAAAACGAAAAGAGAAAGAATGATCGATGCATGTTCCACGAAAATAAGCAACAAACAAGAAAAGCATACCTTTGATTCTGAAAAAAGATGTAACAAAATAACAAAATAACAAATAACAAAATTTTGATTCTGATATTTCAAAATTCCAATCTCTGTTGTTAATCTATTCCAAATAACAAAATAAGAATGTAACATCCATAACGTCACCCAAATAAAAGTTAAGAATTTAAAAAGCTACTAGAACCAAAAAATATATCCACAAATTCTCATTTTCTTACTCTTCATTTACGGGATAATTACCAAAAAATGTTATAAACATATTGCACTTATACCAATTCGATCCAAAATTTTTAACTATGTCAATTTAGCCTTCAACATTTTCACATTTTACCAATTAAGTTAATTTAGCCAATTTTGATAGAAAATACTAATGAATATGCTAGTTATCTTATATAACATAATCGTTATTAATGTGGAAATTTTTTAATATTTCTAAATTTTATTCTTCACCTTTTCTTCTTTTTCTATTTTCTTTCACTAGTGGCCAACCAGGGTATTAGACTCTAGCAAGGGTCAAGGCCTTACCTAGCTCGCCTAGATTTGGGTGTTGGGTGAGGCAAACTGTTGTTAGCGTCCAGCAAGCTCTATCAACCATCGACAGCTACGATTAAAAATATATATAACAAAAATTGAAAGAAATATTTAAAAATTATCTACATTAGGGTTAATTATATTATATAAGACGATCAATGTTTACATTAAATTTTTTTAATAAACCTAATCGACAAAATTTGAAAAGGTGATGATTAATTTTATTTTTTAATGATCTTGCGAAACCCGTAAGTCCACAAATACCGGGCAAATCCTGAGACCCACGGAGGAACTCACCACCCCTGTGAAGCGGGTAAGTCCACTTGCGACGTGTTGGGGATTCGAATTTCTCCCCTTCGTGCACTCAGTGTGGTGATAAAGGTGATGATTAAATTGGTATAATTGAAAATTTTAAAACTAAATTAACACAAACATAAAGAGTTTGAAGAGATTTTTTGGGTAATTATCCATTTTGTTTATTGTAGGATTCATGTTTCCCATTTTGCTAGTTTCTCATTATAATAGTTACAAACAACTTTAAAAATATAGTTTGAAAAAATATTTAAAAAATTATTCGTATCCATATTAGTTGTACCACATAAAACAATCACTATCCACATTAATGTTTTTGATCAAAATTGGTCAAATAAATACTATAGAACTGACATAGAGGACAATTCTGAGTCACAAACATCTTTGCAAAATCCAACTTCACCATCACGTGATCCATGGAGAACTCCAACAAGAGATACATCATACCCTTGAACTCTTGATTATTTTTTATCCACACCCTCCCTAGAAAATGATATTATATATTTTACTATGAATCCCTAAAGCTCTCTCCTTCCTTCCTTTTTGCCCGGTATAATTGTTTGGTATTGTTTGGCATTGTTCATGTTACTATAGCGCACTATAGTAATACCATTTGGTATTGTAGCATACTATAGCAAAAACGGCAAAATTTGAAAAGATTAATATTAAATTAGTATAGTTGAAAGAGTAAGAATTAAATTAACAATTGTAGTAAGTTTGAAGAAGTTTTTTGGGAATTATCCATTTCATTTATTGTTGGATTCTTGTTTCTCATTTTGCTAATTTCTAATTATATCAATTAAAAAGAAATTTAAATAAAAAATCGAAAAAAAAAAAGTATTTTAAAAAATTATCTATATCAAAATTTGTCATGCTACGTAAGATTGTTAATCTCTTTTTTAGCTAAAATTGGCTAAATTTTAATAAATTCATAACTAAATTGGTATAACTGAAAGTTTAAAATTAAATTAGCACGTATGTGGTAAATTTGAAGAGTTTTTTTTTTTTTTGGGGGTAATTATAAGTTTCGCCTACTGGAGGATTCTCTATTCCCATTTTGCTAATTCCTCTTCATTTTCCTGCCCTGTAATTTTTCCCAATTGAAGATGAATGCCTGTTTTTGACATGGAATGAGAGCTACAAAGAGACAACTTCTTGTAATAATCTTTGCAGCTCTCTTCCCTCCCTCCACTTGTCGCAGCATCCCATCCGAAACTCCCCCGCCGTCGCTGGAGAACGCCCATCTTCCGCATTGAAGAGCGCCTGCTTGTCTCGTGAAGAATTGCGTCAAACGTTGAGACTTGGCAATTCTTGCTTGAATTTGCAGAATCTGCAGTTGTCTTAAGGGTGAGTCTATGGTGCTTTGGTTCTTAAAAAGTTTTCATTCCAATTGGGTTTTCTTTTTGTTGTCTCTTTTGGGTTTCTTGAAAGAAGAGGCATAGGTTCTGATTGATGTATGCGAGCTTATCCTCTGCGCGTGTAATTGATCGGAATCTCCTGGGCATGGTTAAAGGTCAAAACTTTAATGGTAAAAATGGCTGGTAATTGCAGTTTAGCTACCAGTAGCACAAAAGTGGTGGTGGAAATGGCTCTTTTGAATCTAAAGTGCATTTAGCAGTCGAATTAGTATTCCGTGACCGTTGCTGGTTGATGATTGATTGAGTGAGCTTGAGTGAATTTAATGTCAGTTGATGGTGCGTTAGTTGCTCATTGGATTAAAGGGTGACTTTGCGAATGCAAGAAAATTGAGTGTGCACGCCGAATGTTTGGTTCAAGTTCCAATGGAAAGGTGGTTTCCTGGATATAGTTTCTACACTCATAATCTGTAAGACAGTGCAATAGCATAAGAGGTTGGCGTGATGATATGCTCAAATGCTCAAAATGTGAGCGAATCGGGTGGCTTTGGGTTGGATGGGGTTGGTTTTGATAGGGGTCTGCAGGTTGTTTTTGCTTGATAATATGTAGATGTGAGTAAAATGGGTTATTTCAGTCACATGCTTATAGGACCTACCCATTTGCCACCACAGAGAACCTTCTAAGTGGGTACGAGCCTTGCATTCACTAGAAGCTTTTTAATCATGCAACTCATAAATTACCCTATTGTCATAACTTTTATGGTGCCGATCTATACTACTTAGTTCATATTGAATAGCATCCAAGAGGTTGCAGCTCAGTCTAATACTGTGTGATCTCATACTAAACCTGTGAAAACTTTTTTAGTTGCATGTGTACTCGGGTATGAACTGAATTTACATGTCATACATTAAACCTATGCATGGAAAGAAAATAATGTTGTGCCAGAAGTACAATATTGTACTATAATTTAAGTCCTTCCTACTATATGGTTGTATAGATAGAATGAAATTTTCTATTTTCTCTTCATTTCTGTATGGCAGAAGTTAGTTTTGCCGAGGCCCAAAATCAAACAATAAAGTCATTGGAAAGTAAAGGTAGAAAGCCAAATCAAGAAGGAGATGGAGGGGTTAGTTTCTTTTCGAGCAACGGCTGGGGTTCCATTTTATGGTGTACCTTCCCTCATGCACAGGCCCGCGAAGTCATCAATCTGTAGATTACTTCCAATTGCTGCAATGGACCTTCATGCCAAGGAAAGAAAGCTCTCCGTCAGCTGTATTCGAGCTCAACAGGTTGCCATTCTCTTCCAACTCTGTTGTTTCCATTACTAGAATTACATAAACATTATCTTCAACTTGGCTTTACCTGCTTAATGACTTTCAGAAACAAGAACTTTTCCTCTCAATTTCTCGAATTTAGGGAGAGCCAATGGGAGCAAGGTTTGGGAAAAAAAATTGCTGTTGGTAGAGAGTTTGTGCTCCATTATCTTGTCTTGGTGAATTGACATTACAAAATCTCATTCATGTCTGCACTATGATACATATCAAGAACTTGATTCAGTAATGAATTGCTATGAGAAAAATTACAACCATTCGACTTAAATAGCAAGCCCGACATACTTCATTTAAAGGCAACAATCTTTTCCTCAGTTTCGTGATCATCAGCTGTTTATTAAAAGTACTATATTTACCACGTATCTCATTTTCTGGCTTGTGTTCAATATAGAAGTGACAAAGATTGAAGATCTTCACTGAACTCGTGCTTCAGTTTTATGTCATTTGCATATCATCTTTCCCAAATCATTGATCTTATTAACTTCTATGGTAACATTCATCAGCCAAGGCATATACTGTTTTTCTATGCAGTCAGAGACCAGTGATATATCTGCTACAGTTGTATCTGCTAATGAATCACAAGAAAATTCTCTTAATGCCAAGGACTGGGAACTAGGGATGTACCAAGATGAAGTAGCTGCTAGCCAAGGGATCAGGATTAGAAGAAGGCCACCAACTGGACCTCCCTTGCACTATGTTGGGCCTTTTGAGTTTCGATTGCAAAATGAAGGCAACACTCCTCGAAATATTCTGGAGGAGATCGTATGGCATAAGGAAAAGGAAGTCTTCCGGGTAAGTCACTATAAATTTTCTTGTCGTATATCAAGCAGGCAATATTTGTGACTCATTGTGATTGGTTGTTTCTTATGCTTTTAATTTCAGTTGAAGGAAAAGCAAGATCTGGTGGTGCTTAGGAAAGCCCTTCAAAATGCTTCTGAGACTAGAGATTTTGTTGGAGCTCTTAAAGCTGCTCATGAGCGAACAGGACTTCCAGGTTTGATTGCTGAAGTTAAAAAAGCTTCTCCAAGTAGAGGAATACTGAGGGAAGATTTTGATCCTGTAAGTTGTATATTCTGTTGTATGGACGACATCCCTATCCTATTTACGGTATTGTAAGTAACCCTACTTGAAATCATACCAATGTAACAATGCATGCTAGGTGACAATGGATATGTCCTCATCTCTTTATAAGAGAATGTCACAGTTCCAGTTACAGATATCTATCACCTATTTAGGCTTTGGGCAGCCTTGGTTTGTATCCACTATTCATAGCTAAGACAATATAGGGTCTACCATTGTTTTCATGAGAATTTTCCCCAGAATACTTGACTTCAGCTGTGCAACAGAGAATTTGGCACAGACATACCTTGATTGGAGAAGAATCATTGCGACCAATCCCACTTAATGGGAAAGGACTTGATTGTTGTTGACTTTGATGGTGTCTTGTAAGCTGTGGCAGCAATCTAGCTCTGAAGTTTGATGAATAGTAGGGAGTGTTAGTATCTCTTGAAACAATTTATTTTTGGCTAATGTTTTTTTCAGGTTGAAATCGCTCAAGCTTATGAAAAAGGAGGGGCAGCATGTCTAAGTGTTTTGACTGATGAGAAATATTTTAAGGTAAACATGTTGGTGAACGTCTTTGGATGTAGCATTTTAATGTTCATAAGTATTAGCAATATGACGGCAGTGGCTGATATATGCCCATTCATTTTAATTTGGCCAATGCAGGGGAGCTTTGATAATTTAGAAGCAATAAGGAGAGCAGGAGTAAAGGTTTGTCCCTGGAGATAAGCTATCTTCTTGAATGGCTACATCAGTATGAAGTTCATTTTTGCTTATCCTCTTAACAAAATGAAATCTATGCAGTGCCCTCTCCTGTGCAAAGAGTTTATAGTAGATGCATGGCAGATTTACTATGCTCGAGTAAAAGGTGCAGACGCCATTCTTTTGATTGCAGCTGTGCTGCCTGACCTTGACATCAGATACATGATTAAGATTTGTAAGATGCTTGGCTTGGCTGCTCTTGTTGAGGTTTGAATAACTCTCTTTCTTGTATACCTTTCACTACTTGTAATTTTTCTCGTTTCAAGCTTGCTTTGCTGTCCTGGTTGAGAGTTGGCTTTATCTCATTTCGAGCTGGTTTTGCTCTTCTGGTTCAGAGTTGGCTTATGTCATTTGAAACTAGTCCTGCTTTTCTGGTTGCAAGTTAGCTTAGGAAAATTCGTGATGTCATTCATAAATTAGATTTCTACTTCTTGTTGTACCAAATCCTTCAAAAGTTTGCGAAGCTTTTAGGAAAATCTGTGATGTATAATGTAGCCAGAAGGCCTATGCCTTGTTATAGTCATCTCTTTTAATTGTGATTGGAACTTCTGTGATATTCTTTTTTATTAGTCCTTTGTGATCTATGTCCCATACCTTGTAACACAGGCATTAGTGTGATCATCGCCCTTGGACCTTTAATTCAGGTGGTTCAGTTGGACTCTGGCGTGGTCAAACTAATTTTCTGATGAGAATTGCATTTATTTCCAGGTGCATGATGAGCGGGAAATGGATCGCGTCCTTGGAATAGAGGGAGTCGAGCTTATTGGCATCAACAACCGCAATCTGGGTAGGCTTTTCTTATATTTGATGACTTAGCTTTTTAACTAGTTAGTCAATTTTACATGATGCGAGTATCAAGGTAGAACAATTTTGCACTAGTTAGTTTCCATTTATTATTTTCAATTAAATCATTGATGGTAAAACCAATGAATAAGCTTGGAATTTTGAGGACAGCCAGTGCCACAAAAAAAGAAAAGTACAAAGTAATTGATTCTAGCAAGGAGAAAGAAGAAAGGACGTGATCACACTGTTGAATGGACAGAGAGCAATGTCCTTCAGCTGCAATATTATATCACCTCTTGAATGCGATTTATAGTCACCATGAGAAGTGAATCAGGATTTAGACATTACTACAGGGATGGATAGTGTTAAATTTGATGAGATCATATTGGAAGGGTGTAGAATTCGATGAGACCACCTGCACGTTTTAGTCATTATGACTGATTTAACCTCTTTTTTTGCAGAAACATTTGAGGTGGATATTAGCAACACAAAGAAGCTTCTTCTTGGAGAACGTGGCCAGTTAATCCGTCAGAAGGATATAATTGTAAGGCAGCCCCTACTAATCTTTCTTTTATGCTACAAAGCAGAAAGAGTAGATCCCCTCTGGTCTCCTTCTGTATTGGTGGAAGTATTATATGTCATAATGGCTTCTTGCCTGATCTTAAACCTCTCTAACTATTTTCTTTTTCAATAATTATGAACCTTAAGGTTGTTGGGGAATCTGGACTGTTTACTCCTGATGACATTGCCTATGTACAAGAAGCCGGTGTGAAGGCAGTAAGCACTGTATTGCTTTGCATTTTCTTCATTCCCGCTCAAAATATGTGTTTTGCTGTTTAAGCAGGAAGAACTTTTCATGGGCAAGTCAGTATCATTTGTAGCCCCAATCCCAAGTGATAATTTCTTTTCTTTTTTTCCATTTGGTCTACCATCTTATTTGGGTTGTACTTTTGATGGATCAAGATCAATCTGATGGTATTAAGAGTTAAACCTGCTTGCATTTTATTGAAGGGAGGATGATGAGATTAACTCCATCATTGGGGAGCATGTTAACCTATAGATGTATTCAGATGAGTTGCAGGTGATTTGATGGACTTTAGAATTACTTTTGCAGGTACTAGTTGGGGAGTCGATTGTGAAGCAAAGTGATCCTGGGAAAGGAATTGCAGGACTTTTTGGGAAGGACATCTCCTTGTGAGCTCAGAGCAAGTTAAAATAGAGCTAACATGCCGTGGATGCGCTAAGGCGAACTTATTTTAATGTATTTGATGGTAGGAGAACTGGAGGAGAGCGTTGTATTCAAATATCTGATGGTAGGATATGACATCTTAGGTCCAACTTCATCGTAATAAACACTGTGATTGTTCACATTTGATAGACTGGGAACCTGTCCTGGGCATTGCGTGCAATTTTGCCGATATATATCTGCCATTTGTCTAATAGCCTTTCCTCCATGTTGAGCATCTTGTCCACGAGTACAAGAGCTTGGTATATTTCGCATTCTGTACTCTCTCCAGAATGCCTTCCAAAATTTGCCTAGGCTGCCTACTGTTGAGGGATAGAGATCAGACTGCTTCCTACCTTCTAATGGAGAATTTATGATGCGAAGATGCTTCTAACGTATATCATCCTAAGTCATCGATTGCTGAATCACCAATAACACAAGCGCTTCCAATGATACAGCAAGGACCAAGGATTGCATAAGCGACCCCCATTTTATGTCCAAAATATAAGGCCCTCCATATTTTTGGGATGCAATCTCTTGACTTTGCAGGCGCCGATTTTTAGTATGTACAGCCATTCCAAACACGGACAAAGTAGTAAAAGAAGCAATGGCTAGAGAACAGAAAGTGGCAATATAGATAGACCCGATCTTGTGATATTGTTTGGGCCTGGCTCAATTCGATGCATAAATGTACAAGAGCCGACGATTTGCCATTGTCGCCTAAATTTTATATCCTTCACACCTTTCCAAAGAAATTATTCACTCTTGGGAAGTTGGTAGTAACGTAAAAGGTCATCCATAGTTTACATGATGCAAATTATAGGGAACACTAGAAACATTGATGTGATCTATGTTGCTCCGGCTAGTATATTAAAAATGTTCCTCTCCTCTATGAATAAATTAAATGAGAAATGGCGGTGCTCACACTCATTTCCGTAAATTGAAAAAAAAAAGGAAAGAACGTTTCCATTGAAGAGACAACAAGCATGGTCACCTAACATCATTGTGGACTCCACTTTCCAGATTTGAACACTTGATAGAAGCTGGACCTTCTGGAAACAACGAAGAACACTGCATAGTCGCCACCACATTTAATCAGGAAGCAATAACAAGATGTAATCAAATGAAAGATTTCACAATAGGTAAGGTGAAGTACAGATGATGGTAGAAATATTACAAACATTGCAAGTCATTTTATGTAATCTAGATTCTTTTCATATTTTATCCCGTTTCTGTCAGAAAACTAAACTCTGAAACAACAGGTCATACAAACACACCTGGAATTCCCGGAATAATGAATCTAGACTCTCTCAAAACATCATGGAGTGTTCTCTTCTCGTTAACTCTGATCCACTTACTGGCAAAGTCATCACCTGAAAATATGCCCAGAGATTAGATGGGAATTGAGCATTGCATAAAATGTATAAACTTGCTCTACTTCTTTCAACTGAAATTTTCTCCACACAAGGAACATGAGAGAAAAGGATGGACTATCTAGAGCTGCCTTTCCATAAAGAAAGATGAACTTGAGACTACATTCCTAAATAACACTCAACAAATCATGAGAAAAGATCACTTCAAACATGAGCATAGCCACCAAGATCAGATTATCAGATGATACACTTCTGCTAACAGACTATTACCATTAACTCCATAAAGGTTCAGGAGAAAATATAACTTCAATAGTGAGAGTAAATGACCCAAACAAGTTCAGTTAATCTGACTATACAAGCTTCCCCCTTCAATGAATCAACAAGCATGAAAAGAATGAGATGCAACCACTTTCAACCATCAGCAAACAAAGTCCAATATGATAAATATGGCTTCATCTTCACAAGTCGTCCAAAACTATTGATGCTCAATGTTCATAAACAGCATAACCAATGGAAAGACCCACACAATCAGTTGACCCTGGCCTTCTAGATGTTTAGACGAAAACCCTCAAATTATTCTTTGATGAAAACCTTTCATGCTAGCCAAGCATCTGAAAACCTCATTGGAGGTTGTTTTGTTATTTTGTACCAAATATTTCCATAGGGAAATTAAAAGACTCTTAAAGTCCAATAGTAAGAGACAAGTTCAAGTCAAGTGTTACAAAGCAAACTAATCTAATAGGAAAAATAAGAGCACCACTACAGGAAAGTTTCAGCGAAGAGAAGCTCTACCAGCAGAGATAGTGTTGCTAGAAGAACTGCCTGCAGCGTTTTCATCTTCATGTGGAAGTTCCACATTAGCACCCGCAGTACCTTCTAAAAAATATTGGAGGAGTTTTGCAGTTGACAAACAAGTTCCAGAACTAGCCTGCAGACCAAAGTCAGTCTCTTGTATTGAACTTCCGAAATAAAGTTAAAGGCAGCACGTCGTTTCTCAAGGAAAAGATACAAATGGAAGAATCTCCTCCAATATGTCTGCAGTATACTATTGCCAATACTTCTGCCCAAGTGTGAAGATACAGTGTAGTGGAAATTTTGCTGTCTCCCAGCATCTACCTAGGATCAAACCTCTAAAAATGGAAACTTGCAATGTGCTCAGAAGTAATCCACCAATAACATGACCGACATAAAGTATCAGAGATGTAGAGAATCAATCTACATAAACAATGAAAAAAGCATTTTGACCTAGATGGCAAGATTACTCACGAGAGACACAAGATAAACAAGTATCAACCTTAACCATAAAATCTCTAGCAGCTCACCTCATAGTACAACTCAATAGCATCACGGGTGTACTTAATTTCTGTATCCCATGGCAATGGAGGAGAATCCTCTGAGAAGATGTTCAAATGTTAAGGAAACATTCAATGAAGGAAGTGCTCACATCCCAAAATTCTAATTGGCAAATAGGGGTGACAAGGGGAAATAGAACCTCTGATTGTAGGAGGACAGTTGCAACACTAAAATCTCCCATGTTGCAACCTTATTATGTTAATTGTACATTAAGAACCGGTTATAGATCAGTCACAGCTAAGAAATTTGTCACAGATGTGACTTGATTCAGACTGCTGTCCAATCCATGATAAATTCTCCTGTTTTCTCTTTAAATTCGATGGAATTCTTGGTAAGAAGGTCAAGTACTTTTTATAATGTTAAAGGGATGAGAGCAACCTTCTCTTTTCCATCTTTCTTTACCCTCTTCCATGATCAGTTATCACCAAAGACCAATTAGTCACAAGGGACACTGACTCAGAAGAAAATAATATGAAGGGCATTAAAGAGGTTCCTGATCTGACAAGGCTTCATGACAAGTTCAGCTTGGAAAGGTGCCTGATCTCAAGACACTGGGAGCTTATATCCAAAAGATTTATGAGATCAATAATACCCTTAGGCATTTGATGCCCGTATCAACTACTGACCATTTTAAATTGCTATTTCTAAGAATCTAGTGTAATAATACACCATTGTCTACTCCATTTAAAGTGCTATCCCAAAGAAAAATCACCACAACTGTACTATGACTGAGCATTCTGCAAAGTCTTTTCTCCATCACATAACAGATTCTTATCAAGTGCTTATGTGTTTTAGATAGTACTGTACCATGATCAAGAGTAAATGGAGGAATCCTAACTCATTATCCTATGTGAAAAATCTCTTTGTGGATGCATTGCCAAAAATGGTCCAGAAGACCAAAAGAACAGATGCAGGAAGTTCAGAGGTGGTTGCCCGTGTTAGCATCAGAATCCAAATGAGAAATCATGTGATGGAAATAAAATGCAGTTATCTCAAACATGCAACTGATCATGAATATAGACTTTGCCACATGATGACAAATCAAGTTAACAAACTGTCAAGTAAAAAAGCATGTAACATTTAAGGATATTAAGTCAAGATGAGCTGAGAACATGTCAGTCTCACAGAAGTCCTCGATGAAGTCACTGGACATGACCTCTGCATACAAAAGGAGAACTGGCCAGTGAAGAATGTTATCTTTATCTAGCACAGGCTTTTTCAGGCCAGTAAGCTCTCGATACATTGCCTTCCCCATCTTCAATTTGCGTGCCTCAATTGCAGAAACAAGTCCCTAAGAATTTCTCCAAGACCAAGACATAGAGGTTAAAGACATAAAGTAAAACACTCAGTAGAAAAATGAAGATTTTCCCAGAACAAGTACAGATGAAGACATTTGAATTGCCTACCTTAGCTACTGTCACTGCGTTGGAAACTTCGGCTTCATGGCTTTGGCGCTCCATTATGTTGGACTCAACTTTCCTTGCAAGTTTTTTTAGTTCTTCATTACTCGGATCCTTCTTGAGTCCATTTTCACAATACAGTTTGGCTTCATTCAACAGATTCAGTGACAGAGATGCTTTGGCAGCCCGATAAAAAGCCTACAGTGTGCACATCATGTCTTAAGATCCACAAAGTAAACATTCCTGGACTATAACTGCAAAGGACTTACCTTAACATTTGTTGGGCACAGATTAATTGCCTCCTCGGCATCTGTTAAAGCACGCCTATAATTTCCAAGAAGCAGATTGACATGTGCACGATTTGCAAAAAGAACTGAATTCTCAGAGTCACTCAGAGCTTTCTGATCAATGGCCCTCGTGTAACAATCAACAGCATCCGAATAGTGTTTCTTCCCCAACTTGACATACTCATTACCTTTCTCCTGCAAAGCAAATGGACAAGTGGAACAGACATGAAGAAACTGCTTTTCAAATGTGGTAATAGCAACAGTGTCTAAACTACGGATGAAGGTATCAATCTAATGACAATGTTTTGGCAGTCCCAAGGTGCCACTAGCCCATTAGCAAATTAGTTCCTGTCAACCATCTCCTCAATAAACTCACCCCCTAAAAAGCACACTTATGTCTTAAACTCCTGTATCTTGACGGCAAAACATACATGGATAGAGAAGTCGCTCTACATCAATATCATGAACCCAGTCCTTAAAACTGAATAGGCACACTGACATAGCACAACGTTCCTGTAGTGATGACCCAATAAGGAATGCAGTAACAGTTCCTGTTCCTAATACCCTAGCTCAACCAATACCATCGGTTGATTATAGCATGTCATATCCACAAACCCAACTAGTATTCCGATCAAGAAGGTGGCAACATCACAGACAATTTAACTCAACGTAAAAGAAATTCACACGGTCACCAACTGACAAAGCAATTTAAGTTGCCACAGCGTACAGTCTCCTACCCCACAAACAGGCCAACATTAGAAAAGAGAAAAGCTAGCCAAGGTTCAAACTTTCGTTCAAATTGACAACTTGGATTACACCATTCGCACTCCAATCAATCCCACTTCAACAAAAACATCCACCAACTGCAAAAGGCATCCGAATCGAGCAATGGGTGCGAACAAGACACGAACTCAAGAAGGGAATTTAAGTTGCCACAGTGTACAGTCTCCTACCCCACAAGCAGGCTAATATTAGGAAAAAAGGAAGGACAAAAGTCAGCCAAGTTTTGAACTTTCGCTCGAATTTACGACTGCAACTACACCGTTCGCGCCCCAATCAATCCCACTTCAACAAAAGCATCCGTCGACCGCGAAAGGCGTCGGAGTCGAGTGATGGGTGCGAAACAAAACACGAACTCGAGAAGTGCAACCGCCGCACGCATCGAGAAATTTACCTTCAGCTCGAGAGCGGCGGATTCTTTGAGAGCGGCGATGGCGTCGAGGTCGGCGACCTCGCTCTCGGTCTGGGGCTGCGACCCCTTCTCCATCCACAGAGCCATGTCGATTCGATGCCCCCCCGGCTTCGCTTCGCGCTCTTCCTGGATTACGAGTCCCGACCGAGTTGGGTTCGGAGAAGAAACCTCGTACTTGGCAGGAGTAGGAGACGCTTCGCTTGGGACTTCCCCAGTTTTCCGAGCGTTGCTTTGGCGGCAGTTATTTTAGGTTTCTTCGTTTTCCCTCCTCCGTTGTGTTTGTCGGCTCCCGTTCCATGGAACGTTCTTTCGCAAAGTCTCTAGAGAAATCTTTCCTTTTTCAAAAAATTAAAAATAAAACACAGTTAATAGTATTAAAAACCTAATTTTAGCCCAAATTAATTTTTTGACTACTATAAAAATTCTAAATTGATATGCCTATAATAAATTTACCAAAACTAATTTTTTTATTATCAATAACCCAAACTAATACGTTTGTGATAAATTTACCCCATATTATATATTTGTGATAAATTTATATTCCATTCGCTTTTATCAAATATAAAAATGTTAAATTTATGAACCTAGATGACACATGGTGACGTAGTATAATGACGTGGCAAGTCCACGTGGAAATTCATAGGGTAAATATAACGAAAAATCTCAAATTTGTCATAAATGTACCATCAAATTTATCACAGCAATACAATTAAATTTTTCACAAATAGACCATTATCTTATAGAATTTCACTTGTGGATTTCATAACATCATCCATAAAAATTTTATGGAAGTTAATAAATGATAAATTTGTGAAGAATGTACTAATTTAGGGTTTTTGGTCATGGTATCAGAGCCCGGTTTCCTTTCTAACCAGATCCATTCTATGCGCTCAGTACATGAATCCAGTGCTAAGAAGATCTCTTCACACCATGACAAAGCCCGAAATACTAGAAGCACTAGTTTATCTCACCGCATCTCCATCTTCCTCAATCTTTTCAGATTTTCATATATCAAATGCTTCTAAGATTGACTATCTTTATGAAGTCTCTCTTAGCGATGAAATCAAAATCTCTGAAACTCAACCTCCCCTTATGAACCCCTATTTCGCTTTTGCTAAACCCACCTCATCATTTTCCCCCATCTGCTCCATCCGTCAACTCATCCGCCAAACTCCAAAGAAAGTAAAAAAGTATGTCCAGTCCTCCAAGTTCGATCAACATCTCATTCCTGCCACTGAAAAGAGTATTTTGTTACTCTTCAAATCCCTCTAGAGTTTCCCAAGTAATGGACTCAACAGGGATATTCTCATGTCTATTATGGAGCTATTCGTCTTGCTCTTACTTTTCATGGTCGCAAGGGCTTGCTAATCGTGGCAAGAATAGCGTTATTAGATACTCGATTCCTAAAATACCAGCATGCTTGTATTGGTATTGTCCAAACCACTTTGAATGCTGAAACAATCTTTGTAACCTCATATCCAAACTTCAATATCGTTCTTTCAAACCCCTAGTTACTTTTCTTTCTAAAAGTCCAGGTCCAGCTTACTGGAGCTCCTTAAACTACTGACTCTATTGCAGCAACACTGCAATACCATATGATTTATCGAGTGCAAAACCATACTTTTGACTTGAATTTCCACAATGGAAATAAAGATGCTTTATTCATCTCTATGCAAATGATCAAGCATCTTGCATTCATGTTCCCAGGCAAATCCCAAAGGAAAAGCTGGCCAAGCTCCTCCCAGAGACATGAATTACCAACTATAAAAACTACATTAGAATAACAAGCTTTTTAGTCTTCACTTCGAATTCGTTAGAAAAAATGATGGCATTGTTTCCATCAAATTTGATAAGGAAAAGAAGAAAGTCCTTCTATCTTCTAAACTCTCTTCATGATTGAACCATGTGTTCCTAAGTCAATTTCCAAGCCAAATCTCAAAAAGCTTGTTCAATATTTCCAAAGTAATGGAAACCCTGTCCATTACTACAAGCATCTAGGATTCTTTTTGTCCATGTTCCTATCGTACAAATTCTCCCGATGAAATAGACCCAAATGCAAGACCCCAACGGAAGCACATAAAGTCAAAGGATACTATCTACCAAAGGTACTTAAACGGAAACTCCTTTGTTGATACTCTTGGTGAGTGTGAGAAATTCCAATTTATGATTTATTATGCTCCAACTCTACCACCAGAGTTCACTACTCTACCCTCCGTTTCACCAACTCCACCAACATCACCTCCTCCTTAGAAAAAACCAACCATTTTCCCGTTTTATAAGCTAATCCTAAAATGGGCAAAAAAGCATTCCTACCCACTTGAGGCTCCCAAGGAAACACCATCTAGTTCTTCCATCGCCATGTTCCAAGAGATAGATTTTCCTCCTCTTGTTCGAGAAAGTTTGAAACTTTCATTCCTTACTCTAGAAGAATTCATCGATCCACAAGGCAATATCGCCATGTTTCCAAAATACCTGCTCCCATTGATGTGGACAAACATGGAAGACAAAGAATGACTCTTGTTGTTGAACTAGTCCTAAATTAGCAATTAGAGACTCTTTTGGCACAAACAATGCATTCAAAACTATCGATTCCAAAATTGTGGATGTGCAACGAGATCTTCGAAGATATGATGAAACCACCAAGAAGATGCTTTTGGACTTCCAAAAGAGGCTTCATGCCTTGGAATCCGGACAACATCTAGGATATTATCATCTTGAAAACCCTAAGGCGGAAATATAAAGCTCAAAAAGCAAATCCAACTCCTTGAAGAATAAAGGTTCAATCATTTCAACCCATTTCCGATTACATTGTGAGCAGAACATTCACCTCCTCCACCATCTCAAAATACGTCTATCTTTGTTGCTCTCACAAAAGCCCTCATCAAACAAAATAAGACTAATGTGGTAGAAATGCGAAATTGCCTCAAAGAATTGGATCAAATAAGGAAAGAAAAGGGAAAAGAGAAGATGTTTGAAGAATTCTCGCTTGTTATAAAGGAAAAGCCAAACCAAATAATGCTATTGAATCCGTTGGAATCATTCCTGAGAGATTTGGGTAATCAAGAGGAACAGCCTAATCCTGTCACTTTGAAAGATTAGATCTTATTTCCGGATAGCTTGGATACTCAGTCAGACTCAATATCCTTCTTATCCTCTTCATCCTTCTTAATCCATGTCATCGATTCCTTTCCTATTGCACCAATAACTTTATCAATATTTATGGCCAACCCTCCGGACTAGGATATGGAATCCAACCCTTCTTAACCAAAGATTGTTCGACCAACAATCCCTCTCAATATATGACTACTTCTTTCAAACAGTTTTTAACTATTGACGATATTCTTTATTCCAAATGACCAGAAAAATTTGAAGAATTCTATACTTTGTTAAATGCCAAGCTCTTACCAATCAGGATAAATATGATGTCCTTTTTGGTTTTGTTACGAGGTTTACAGGAAGTCTCAAACATTGGTGGCAATCAGTGACAAAACAAGACCATGTTCAATTTCTACTTTCACCGGACTTTAGCCATGCCATTACCTTCCTATACCATTTTTTCATTGGAAAACCCTCTGACCTTCATGACCTCAAAATGAGAGAATTATTTGAAAGAAAATGCTGCTCTCTCCAGAAAAAGCATCTCGATAAACATTATCAAGAAATGCTTAAGCTTTTTATAGTATTGGAGCTAATCCAAACCTAAAGCAAATCTTTTTGACTTCCATCCCTAAAGAGTTATCCTAGCAAGTTGAGAAATCTTTTCTCAGCAAACAAAGAAGAATTATGGATATTCCTTTGGGAGAAATACAACAAAGATCCATTTGTGCCTTGATGATTTGTGTTTGAAGCGTCAAATGGTTAAAACTTATCTCACGAACAACAGAGAACTTGATAGAGCCTATTTCTCACCATGAGCTAAAGATCAAATGCTCCAAGAAAGATTGTGATGGTTCTTGTGAAAGTCTTCTAGAAAAAATAAGCACTTTAAGAAATTCTGGATAAAGAAATTCAGACATAACTCTAAACACTTCCGAAGAAAGAAGAAATGGCAATTCCTACACAAAAGAAAAGATCGTTGAGGCCACAAGAAATCAATTCGATACTTCATCTACAACCAAAAGAGTCATTTCGCCAAAAATTGCCCCAATTGAAGAAAATGTCAAAATCATCTGATAAATCACATAAATATTAAGACATACATTTCACTCAAAAATGATGATGTTGAATCTCTATTCTCTATAGATGAAGAACCATCTGAACAAACTCTTTGTGTCATTTATTGTTATCAAACTCCCAGTAAAACTTATTCAAATTCAAATTTTGAAGATCTCTTTCACATATCCCTCACTTCATCGTAACAAGACCCTGACATATTTTCAAGCCAAATCCATTGTCCCCATTTTCCCATGAAAATCTTCACCTCAAAATTTGCCAAACCTATCATTGTTATTACTCTCATAGACACTAGTGCAAGTTCTTCAATCTTAGATACTAAAGTTATTCCTAAAGAATATTGGACTTCTTGCATTCGATATTTTAATTCTGCTTTAGGAGATACTTTTTCTACTGATGTAGGAACTATCCCAGTAACTGTTAAGTTTTTCCCCAGTGTTCTATAATCACAAAAATCTTCGAATCCAATCTTCCCAAACAAAGACTTGATCATTGGTTGGGATATCATGACTTAGATTTCTCAGTTTCGTATCATTCCTAGAAAAGGTCTTAAGTGTAAGGACCAATTCTCTAAGTTCATCAATATTCAAATACTTTTTTTCATCCAAATGAATCTATTAGATCCGATTATGCAGAAGTTGTTAGAATCCTATTCTGAATCCCATTCGAAATTCTCTCAGAAATGTTTTCATCCTTTATGGAAAAATCAAGAATTCTTTACGTCTTCCCTTCAAAAAATGAGGACATCAATCCAACCAAGGCGAGTCATATGAGAATGAAGCCAAAACACCTAGTCTCAACTCAGAAGGAATACTCGAAACTATTGCAACAAGGCCTTATTGAGATTTCAAACTCTCAATGGGCTTGTGAAGCCTTTTATGTCAATAAGTATGCCAAGCAAAACAAAGGAAAGATGTGATTGGTAATTAACTATTAGCCTCTTAAACTTTTTCTCCAGGATAACAAATTCCCTTTACCTTCCAAAAATTCCCTTTTTATTGGATTGTCAAAAACCCATATTTACTCCAAATTTGATCTCAATGCCGGATTTTGGTAATTAGGAATTCATCTTGAAGACAAACCCAAAATAAAGTTATTTATTCTGAACCAACATTTTAAATGGAAAGTTCTTTCTTTTGGATTAAATGTAGCTCCATCATTATTTCAAAAGGCCATGTGTCGAATTTTCCAACTAATTTTGTCAAGTGCAGCTATATACATTGATGGCATCCTACTCTACGGCCCTGACGAGGAATCTCACTGCCAACTTCTTAGGCAATTTGCAAACATGTAACATGGGATTATGTTTTCTCATAGAAAGATGAATATTGCTCAGACAGAAATTGAATTCCTCGGTATACATCTTAATAAAGGAACATGTACTCTGGGCCGCATATTGCTCAGAAATTGTTAAAGTTTCCTGAGGAGAATTTCACAACAAAACAAGTTCAGCAATTTTTTGAGATAATTAATTATCTTAAAGATTTTATTCCTAACATTGCAAAACAGTTGATTCCACTATAATCAATGTTGAAGAAGAATCCCCCACCTTGGGGAAAGTCTCAAACTAAAACAGTCGCTGAACTTAAGAAGATCATGCAGACTCTTCCTCTATTGCAAATTCCATCAATAGGGAAGAGAATTATCCAAACCAATGCTAGTGATGAATACTGGGTAACCATTCTATTCGAAAAAATTGATAGTAAGAGACAATTGTATGCCTACAAGAGTAGAAAATTTTCTCAGGCTAAAATGCATTATCATTTCACTTTCAAAAAAATCTTGGCAGTGAAAAATAGAATAAAAAAATTTGAATTCCATCTCATCAACCATTACTTCCTGGTGGAATTAGACATGGCATCTTTTCCCCAGATGACCAAATTCAAATAAAAGCATATTCCACACTTTCAATTGCTTCGATAGGCTGAATGGTTTTCAAAATATTCATTTGAAACCAAACATATTGCTAGAAAGAAGAATGTGCTTTCTGACTTCTTGTCAAGACCAAAAGCACTAGTAAAAATCAACATGTACATCATGAGACATGCTTTACATACTCTTCATCACAATGAAAAGTTGAAAGAATATGAGATTGGCCATGCTAGCAATACCTCTAGAAGATTGTTGAACAAGTCCAGAATGACAACCTCACTAAAAATCTAGAAGACCTCATGTGACAATGCCACACAGATCTATTTAGAATCCATGGAGGTTCAATTCTTATCATTTTGGATTAAATTCCAGCTATCCGTTCATACACCCTTTAATCTTGAAGGAAGAAAACTTCCATGATCAGTTGCGATGGTTATTATGGTACTTAATCAATAAGTACTTAATAACTACCGAACTTCCAACTAGAAGATTCATTGCCAACCTCACCAGGATATTTGGACTTGGTCGAAACATTGAAAAGGAAAATGATAGAAATCTCTTAGCCTTCCTCAATTGATTATCCTCCCACTCATTGGAAGCAACTCCTACAACAAGAATTGAGAACCATCCAACCAAACCCTGGAATCCACATTATTTTATTCTTCTGACGTCCATAGACTTTTGTAAAAAACAATGGCAGCATCACTAATGCTCCACAAATTATAGGTACGACATCTTATAAACCTCAACCGAACCTTACAGAAGCTCGGATTTGCAAATCTTTTCCAAGACCTGTTGGTTGTTGTGAATACCAATACCGAGAACTCCAAAGAGTTTTGTGCCAAGAAA
Source organism: Eucalyptus grandis (assembly GCF_016545825.1). Classification (NCBI taxonomy): domain Eukaryota; kingdom Viridiplantae; phylum Streptophyta; class Magnoliopsida; order Myrtales; family Myrtaceae; genus Eucalyptus; species Eucalyptus grandis. The sequence continues at coordinate 9,601,708 of NC_052612.1, forward strand.
ATAAAACCATTCCTGAAGATGTATGAAACTATAATGTACCCATTGCATTGGATCATTACAGCCTTACACCAAAAGCCAATGAAGCATTCCAGAAATTCAGACAAGTTGTATCATCACAAGAGCAAGAAATGACAAACACGGATGACCCTGCAAAGTCTTCTCAAGACCCCTATGCACAATGGGGGGTCCTCTTTCACAAGACCCCTATGATCAAGGACCTTTATCATTATCTCTAAGCATGGACACATCCTACTATATACAACTATCGAATTGGCCTCAGCCAAACATGCCTGCCGACACTACAGGGTCTTTTAGGAATCATGAGGAAGCATCCTCGTCAAACGAGGCAAACATGAGGAATACCCAACTCTCTCACCAAATTCACTTATAGGATTTGAGCAAAAATACGAAGAACATCTACTGGCAGAAATGCACAGTTCTGATGACTCATATGACTTCAATGCTCATGACGAATGAGATCGTTAACTGTAGCAAATCACTATAGCAAGTCACTGTAGTAGTTACTATAACAATAGGCTAGGGAAATCATTGTTTACTATCACTATTCATATCACTTCGAATAATTCCCTACCAGATTTTCCGAAGCCTCTGTGTGTTTTAGGACCCGTGAGCTTGGTCATTATATGTTTGTGACCTCCTAATGTCTATAAAAGGTAAAGATGATGTAATGTGTTGGGCAGAGTCCCTTAAAATAAAGTGAGTGTTTTGTTAAACTCTCAATATCTTTCTAAACACTTATTCTTCTCCAATCTAGTAGGATCCTCCGAGAAATGCAGCTCGAATAGTTAGAAATGTTACCATCCTACAATCTCTGTGTCTGAACTAAAGGTTGAAGTAATTTTCTTCTAAAAGGTTGTCCCTGAAGGGCTTGAACAAGCGGTTCGCCCACAGTGGGAAGGCATACCTACAAGAAATTGACTTTGTCTTCCCTGGTTTTAAGCCTATGTCCATTCATGGTCTTATGATCAAAAAATTAGTTTATGGTAAATTTGTCATGAGTGTATCGTTGAAGTTCTTGGTAGTTAAAAAATTAATCTGAGATAAATTTGTCATGGATGTAACAATTTGAGGTTTTTTCAAGATATTAACCAAAAAATAATAATAATAACACAAGAAATGCCAGCATGTCATTACATGTGGGACATGAATATTTTAAATTAGAAAAATGACACAAATTATCCCTCAACTTTGGTCCAATGTATAATGTCTTCTATGAATTTAATTAATTAATATGGTTCATAAATTTTAATTCGAGAAGGGCTATTATTGATGAAGTTCCAAGGCAAGAGTTTATGAACTATATAAAAATGTTCAATATAATCATTTCATTGATTCAAATTCAAGGACAATAATGTATTTTATATAGTCAATGGATTAAATTAAACATGTAACAAAAGTTCAAGGATTATATTAAATAAATTAAAAGTTTAAAAACAACATTGTGCATTAAGTCAAGATTTAAGAACCACTCATGTAATTATATCTTTTAAATTCCCAATCATTTTACCAAATAATTCAATAATTTAACGATATTTATTTTTAAAGTTGTCGATGCAATAAATTTTACTAACCGCTTTAGAAAATTACAAGCCTTGATTTGGATGATTACTAAAGGTGCGTTTGGTAATGATTATGTTCCAGGAACAATTTTTTTTTTATCAAAAATGATTTTTCCGATTCTATTCCTAGGAACAATTTTTGAAAAAAAAAAAACGAGCTTAGTAATTATCCAAAATTTCTATTCTCGGAATAAAATGTGTTTGGTATGATTCTTAATTTTTTTTCTATTTCCTTTAATTTTTCTTTTTCTCTTCTTCTCCCTCCTTCTTGGTAGCCAATCGCCGGCCATAGCGATGGCCAACGATCAGCTGGGCGAGGGGCTCCCTGGCTTAGGCGAGCCTCGACCTCGGTAGATTTGGACGAGGCTTGACCTCACCCTGGATTGGCAAGGCGGCTATGCGAGGCTCAGGTCGACGACGCTCCGGCAAGGTCGCCCACCATGGCCAAGGCCGGCAACCACCCAAAAAGGAAGAAGAAGAAGAAGAAGAAGAAGAAGAAAATGAAAGAGAAGAAAAGAGAAGAAAAAAAAAATAGAATTGATTCTAGGAATTGTTTTCGGGAACAAGAAGCAACATTTTTTTTCTTCTTGATTCTATTCTAAATTTATTCTCGGAAACAAAAATTTTACCAAACAAATTATGTTCTTTTTTTACTCTTGGAAACAAAAAAACAGAATTAGTTGTTCTCGGGAATGTTACCAAATAGGCCCTAACTTTCCGTGTGTTAATATACCAATCAGTTTCAGCTTTACTATCTCTTATTTGAATGTATTACCAACATTTGTATGTGCGCTTACCAGCATATTGAATTTACTAACTCTTATTTAAATCAGTTTGCCAATGTTTATTTGATTGTTTGAAATTACCAGCCGTTCTAATTGTTAATGTCGCCAAGACGTTAAATTTATTTGCACGGTTTGCCAACTGGTTCATGTTACTAATCTTCTTAATATTTACCAATTGTTATTTGAGTTCATTTACTGACGTATACTAGATTGTTTTGACAATATCATCCGTCCCCATAATTTATCGACATTCATTTATTATAGTTAGAGGAATATTGATTTTCCAACTCGTATATGAATTTACCAATTATTTTCATAATTGTTGACTACCTTAATAATTTACTGACAGTATTTGCAAAGCTTTAAGTTGATAACTCTTGAATGAAACTACAAATGGATATTTGAGTTAATCACTAACGTTGATTTGATTGTTTCAAAATCATCGGCAATTCCAATAATTTATGAGACCACGAAAAATTCAAATTGGTTTAATTGTAATAAATTTACCTTTCGTTAGCTCTCGTTAAGTTGGATTAATGTAACAAAACATCACAAAACTTATACATTTATGATAAATGGAGAATAAAACCCCAAATTAGTACACCTATTAGCTATCATGTATCATATAATTTAGCAATTTGAAAATAAAAATTTGATACAAACTAATTGAGGGTAAATTTATTACAAATCTACCAGTTTAAAGTTTTTCGTGGTCAAAAAATTAATTTTAGATAAATTTATCATAAATGTACTAATTTTCAATTTTTCATGGTATTAACCCATAATTTACAAATGTCGCCTGTGCTTATTTGATGGTTTTAAAAATATCCAACTGTTTCACTAATCTGTGAATGTTAACTTGGAGAGCTTTGCCGACAAATTAAAGTTATCTATAAATTTCATCACCTGCACACACCCCAGACTCCACATAGTTCTGGCAGAACACTCTGCTCAAGCAGTTTTCGAACTCAAAAGTGGAGATTTGCTAGATTGAATAACAACACAAAATGAAAATTAATCCTCCTATGATCCTCATTGAACCAAATAAGAGTTGGGAGAAATTCAAAATCAAAGTACTCCAAATAGGTGTCAGGTGATAATCACTTCGGAAACAAAACTAAACATGAAATGTCGATCGCACATTTTTCTGTCTGATCTAAAATTTCAAAAGCCAAAAAGATTTAGAAACAGAGCGTGCATCATCATTTGCAGCATGACATTCTGAGACACTGATCTGCTATCCTCTCCATACTTTGCAATCTAAAAGTACAATCAAAGTTCATAGTGTGACGGGAAGATGATTGTATGCCTGCTTGACCTCACTTAATGCCAAAGTCCTCATACTCAATTGACGCCAAAGTCGGATTTTAATCCGAGGTCACATTGAGATCCCAACAGATCTGAGAGTTGGCCTTTTTAAGTATCACCATGTTCTCCCATACTCATTTGAAGAGCTTTCTGAGCCCATTAAATAATGTCAAAGCTCGCAGCTCACCACTCCTTAGATCTCTCAATCTTCTTCTCAGAATCTGAAACGAATAGCCACACTGGGTAAGCACAAAAATTGATATTTTTGGCTGCAGATATTCATATGCCATGTTACACATATGTTATCTGCATAGAACAGTGACCAAGATGACTCTTGGCAAATCAGACAATGCTGCCATAAGAATATATCAAACAGCATAGATGCAACTAATAAAAAATGGTGCATATTAGACTCCTTACATATTGGGCTCGGAAAAGTATCCTTCTCTCACTAGTGCATAAGTCTACCGCTAACTGTTTCAGAAACAATCTTCGGTTGAGTTGTTTTGGAGAAGTCACGTCCAAATCCATTGATCCACTCTCCTGAAATATTAGATTGAGAAAGAAGCAACAGGGTCAATAGTCACATTATCACTTCTCAAGGTGGGATTTGACTCTCCCACGACGAGGAAACTATAGATTGGCGCATTTTAAAAGTTGATGTAAGTTATAAAACTGCACACATTCTGTCACAAAGGCAGAATGTTCACCTGCAAGAATTTCGAGTACTTAGATATACTCGATTCACAGCTGTCTAGTATGTATTGCAATGCTTGTTCCTCTATTTCGGGGAATCTCATGTCCTTCCTAGTTGTTGTTTTATTTGAAGCTGCAGCTGCCAACTGCAAAGAAATACTAGCTTTATAATGATAAAATAACAATATGACATTGTATTTCTCAAAGTAAAACTTAACTACCTCCTCAAATTGACTGCTCATGCTGGGAGGGCTAACAGCTAAATAGGCATATGCCATTAACTCTACCGGCCAGCCAGTTATTTGTACGGGAAAACACTGGGAGCTGCCAAGACAGAGATAACTTGCTTCTCAAACCAAGATGTAAGTAATAAATATCAAGGACAAATATTTTGTATTACATGATGCCAATGGATATAGATGAGCTATTACATCGAGACTAATGGTGAATCAAACTTAATGCCTCAATCGGATGTGGATGTTAGTGTATAAATTGCTTCAAACAGGATGATACTAACAAAATATTAGCCGTAGATGGTTCAGGGGTGGCAACCGGATGTTGATGTTGGAGCAAATTAAATTGATGCAGCAAAATTAGATTACTTACGCAGATAAGCCATGCTTCCTTAGAGCTTCTAGCTTTTGGCTGTAACTTTTGTCGGATTTCTTCAGTGACAGTAATAACTCTACTGAATCACTTGGGTTCGTGCCCTCTTTAGGAACAAACCCATAAGACAGTAGGAGTTCTCCATTAGACTTCCTGCCATATGATATGAAAACCTGCACAAGCCAAATCAAGAAATCAGAAGACTTCCACATCTCTTTCTTAAAACAGTTTTGAGTTGTAGAGAGTTACCTGCTCGCCTGCTTGATAGGGGCGGTCAGTTGTGAAGACAATTCCCCGTGATGAACTATCATAATCCAGAAAAGTTTCAACCTAGGCCAGTCGGAGGTTCCCTTTTAAGCATCGTATCCTAAAGAAAACATGTAGTTTGATATGAAAAATGATCAACACACCTCACAACTGTGATTCAACATATCTGCCCATGGAACCAACGCAACCCTTCCGTCCATTGAAGGTAGACGGACCTGTTTGAAAGCAATATCTAAATCAAATGTCATTGTTTTAACCACCCCATCCCAGAAACAGTTAAAAACACTCAATAGCCAAATATGCACTGGGACAGATTATAAAATAATGGCTCAATTATTTGATTCTTTTTCCAAAACAAATATTGATAATACATCATTTCTTTATATAGGACGTTACTATTTTTTACGATCCTTCTGCCCTCTTCCTACAGAAATGAACTGTAGTTCTTCATTAACAGTTGGTTATGAACAATCCATCAGCATTAGGAATCACAGGCACACATTATTGGATATAAACGAATGAATACTTCATCTAGATGCCATTGGCAGATTTAATTCTTTTACTTACAGACTTTCCTTACATCTGTGATGGACAAGCTAAAAGACATTTATCCAATTTTGATCTCTAAAATAACTGGAAGAGTGATTTTGGTGATACACGTCTTAGAGTTGTGATTTGAGAGTCCCTTACCAAGCGGGAGAAAAGAATGCCAAATGACCACTTGAATGTCTCCAAATTAAATACCTGTAATTCAATGACCATAGGGTAAGAGAAGAACGTGTTTTCAGAGTTCAGAATCTCTAAAAAAGAGAATCCGGGACAAAACAAATAACTTGAGAAACAGAATTAAACTGCTAGTTACAATATTGAATGTCAACAAATTCCGGCAATACATATGGAAGTCTAAAAGTGAAGGCAAAGGTTTACTAAATGCGGGTTTACTGCTACCAAATATTTCTAAAATAATCTTAAGCATTCTAGGATATCAACACTTATATTTAAGCTAAATACCTCTTCAGGAAATAATTCAGGATGCTTGGAAAATATCCTGGACCTTAAGTCATCATATCTGCACAGGAAATCGATATCAGAGTCCACCCTTTGAAAATCATGATCTCAGAAATCAAGTAGAAGAAAATCGTAGCGAAATATGGGAACATTAGTGGCAAAGCCAAGGGCCAGCTTACGTTCCAATGACATTAGTAATCCTTTCAATTGCTCGTTCTCTGATTTGTGATGCTTCTAAGTATCTGTCCAGTTCTGCACGTGTCCTGAAATGAGAAACTGAGAGTAGATCCTTATTTAAATAAATTGAGACATAAAAATAGAAACAAGCTATTGAACTTGTAAGTAGGTAAAAGAGTAGAGGAATTACCAGTATAAAAGTGAATAAGGCTGTCTGGGCAGGGCCGAGATATAATTGCTCCACCTAGAAGACCCCATTAAACTTGCTTCACTAATCAAGTATATAGCAAGCAATGGCCAATCTGGCACTGAATTTTTTTTTAAAACTTCACCAGCCTCTGCACAGCCCCACTCCTACCACCACAAAAAGCAGATAGACAAAAAGTTTCTTGATTAATGAATCTAGCAAGTAGTGGACGACCATCACAAACTTCCAAACCAGAGTTTGTGAACAGCATCTGCCAATTTGGGTTACTCGAGAACGACATGACGGTTAAATAAATCGGATCCAACACCTAACCTGATCTAATTCCATAGCTTTCCAGACAGAGCAAATTATATACTTTCTTTCTTGTGCAATGTTCCTGGAATACCGTGAACTGGCTTTCATGTACCACATTATATTCATCTCTTTGGCGCATGAAAGCCTAGCCATTGATGCCGAAATGATGCGATTCACGAGAAATCACTCACCTCACTACCTGCTAAGTCATGCCGAACAACAATCGAAACTCACCAGCTCACTTTACCCTCACTGTATATCAAATTTTAAAGCTTCCGACGCTCTACTAGAAATTACGCAGCAGATAGGGATGATCATATTCTGCTCGAAACCAAAGCCACGGCGCGCAGTAACCTCACCGAGTCCGCGGTGATCACGAGCGAAGGAGGCACGAACAGCAACTTCTCGCCCTTCCTTACGTTCTTCAGCGCGACGAGCCCCCGCTCCCCGACGTCGACCCTCTGGATCGCCATCTTCTGCGGCGGGAGGCCGGAGTCCGACAGCCACCCCTGCAGCGCCGACGCGTTCTCCAGGGAGTCGACGTCGCATCCCCAGGGGATCATCCTCCGCGCCTCCGACGCCCTGGCGGCGGCGGCTGGAACCGAGCAAACCACCTTCGTCGCCGTCGCGGGCGGCAGCAGCGAGGGGCCGGGCGGGAAGCGAGGGCGAGGCTTGTGGGGTCCGCGGCGGAGCGGGGAGAAGGGCGGGAGGAGTGAGGCGTGGAAGATCCTCGAAGCGGCTTCCGCCATGGCCGATCGGAGGTGTAGAGAGAGAAAGAAGAGAGAGAGAGAGGCCTTATCTGAGAGGTGACGCGAGAGGAGGAGGAAACGAGAGGTTGGTGGTGATCGCGGGAAAGCATTCGTAATCACCGAAACACGTCCGGTAGAAAGAGAAAAAAAAAAAAATTTAAAAATATGTCGACAGTGGAAATGATAATAATTTATAATTATTCTGGTATGGCAAAGTAAAAATAATAATAATAATAATAAATAAATAAATAAATAATGTTGTTTGACATGAGTTATGGAGGAAAAAATTCGAAGGAAAAGAAAAAGTGGTTCAAATGATTAAAATTGAACCGAACAAAATTTGCATTCTTTGTCAAGTGTGAAACCTTTTTCTTCATATTTTTATTCCAAATAAAATAGTCATTTTCAAACTAATCAATGATTTGGAAAATATTTTTTTATTAATAATAATTTACAGGAAAATTTCAAATAAGGACCTTAATTGTATTTAATTTCTCAAATAAGAGTATGAAATAAATCTTTTATCAAATAAGAATCTAAAATGTATGAAAACCTAAAGTGAACTTTATTTCAAATCATTCTCAAAAAGGACCTCACCAAAGGTTTTTTATTTTAATTTGTGTTTTCTTTTCAGTTTTTTTTAATGCAGAAAAAAGATAATAAGAGGAAAAAATAAAGAAAATAAGAAAAAGCAAACGAATGGAAATGCCCTTGACCAGCCGTTGAGATCAAGCCCTTTGTTGAGACCGACGTAATCACTTGAGGCCCTTATTTAAGAAAATAATGACACTTTATCCGTTTAAGAAAATAACTTCCAGAAAATGTTTTCCGATTTTCCGTGTTGGGTGAGCGGAAAATCACTTCAACGGAAAACATTTTCCATTGACCGGAAAATTCTTCTTTGCAGCTTGGAAAATGTTTTCCTCTTTTCAAAAGAGGAAAACATTTTCCAAGCCTCGCCTCTTCTCTTCCTTCGGTTCTTGTTCTCTCTCTCTCTTGCTCTCCTTGCTGCGAAGTTGGCTTCGACGACGTCCTTCTCCGAGACCAGCCTCCGCCCTCCCCGGCCGCTGCCCGCCCCGCCGGCCGGGGCGTCGCCGCCACCGCCGCGCTCCGCTTCCGGCGGCTCGAAGCCGCTCGAGAGGATCCGGCTCCAAGAGGGAGCTCGCGGTGGCGCCGGAGGCTTCGCGGAGATTCTGTCTGATCCGGCGAGCTCGGTGAGATCGGCTGAGCCTCAGCTCGCCCGGATCCGGCGGCGGAGCTCGCGGCTCGCCGAATCCGAGTGCGAGCTCGAGCTCTGTCGCGATTCGGCGAGCTCGGGTGAGATCGGCCGAGCCTCGAGCTCGCCGGAGTGGCCACCGGTCTTGGTCGGCACTGGGCAAGCCATCTTCATGAAGGAGGCTTAAGAACGAGGAGGAAGAAGGAGGAGGAAGGAGGCGACGCGGACGAAGCCGCTCGGGAGGAATCGGGAGGAAGAAGGAGGAGGAAGGAGGAAGGAAAAAAATAATAATAAAAATAAAAATTTCTATTTTAAAAATATAAATAATTAAAAAATCATTTTTAAAAAATATAAATAAAATAAATAAATTTTTTGGTCAATTAAAAATATTAAAATTCAATTTTTGATAATTTTTTTCAGGAAAATGTTTAAAATGGAAAATATTTTCCACTTCAAATTATTTTGACAAATAAGTATTTCAGACTCTAATTTGGAATTTTCCTTAACTTACATTAGTTTGAGAAATTAATAGGTTGACCATCTTATTACGTTCACTATCATACACCTTCGTCGTTGGACGGGTTCAGATACAGAATTATCCATGAGAACACGTGTCGCAAATCCAACAGTAAACCGAACCCAATAAATTGTCCAATTTTTAATCAGAAATTGTTGCTGATTATAAGGATACCTGCCTGTATATCGCTTTTTCTAGGCGTTACAAGCAATCGAGCAAAATGCCTTTCGAAAATGTAAAATCTTTCGCGGGACGATGGCGCCTATGATCTTGTGGTAGAGAGAATTTGTGTTGAAATGGCGTAGGAAACATACCAATACTCCAAAAGTGATTTATGTAAGTGAGGATAACGGGTATGCCCAGAAGCATGATGGCTTGAGTTGTCATTTGAAAATAGTTCAAGTGCTTAGATGCAAAAAATGAGGAAAAACACTCGCAGTTTATTTCAAAATAAAGCTCTGTCGATTGTTTTATCTTTTGTTACTGAGGACCCGATCGGCTTGCGAATATCTTTTCCGACTTTCACTTCATTATAAATAAAATCTAAAAAAGTCTTTCAGGTTAGTATGCGAACACAACAGAGATACAGTAAATTCAGCTGACTAAAAGCGTCTTCTATACACAATTCGTTATCGAAAAAAGTTGCTGCGAATCAGCTGCAAGAACGATAATCCAATGGATAAATGTCCTATGATGTCCATCATATAAGACACAAAAAGCAGATACAAGAATCCGACTCAAGAACAGACAATCACAACACTTTCCGTTCGTCCTGCGAGGTCTCCACAGGGCACACAAGGGCTGTCCGATGGCAACAGAAACAGACACGTGAACTCAACTACTTTTGCATCCACGGCCTGAGTCGACAATGAACGTGTGGGCGAGCGAGTTTCATTAAAGAACATGCGCCTCGAACATTCTCAGACTGCACCCACCTACCACCAACAGCTTGCCGCGCTATGAGTTCCACATCGGTTTGAAACCCAGAGCGCACAAAAGCAGTCGTTAACCACTCTCGAGCTTAACCACCGGGGTCTACCAGAGAGAGGAAAACAGATCTGTGCCCATTTAACAAACGTTAAGTAAAGTGACTTTTTCCTCTTTTCCTTGTAAAAACGAAACATAGATCTAAGTTTCTAAATGCAGTACAACTACTGTTATCGGTTGAAATTTAAGGTAATCAGTTAATCGTACAGAGTGCGAAGCTCTTGAAAAATTTGCTACCACATTCTACGCTTTAAACACTGAAACCAACATCACAATGCTAATCTAGAACGGAACTCAATATCTCAGTAACTTAAAACAAGAATAGAACTCAATATCTCAGTAGCATAAACAAAGAGGCTCAAAAGGAAATAGCCTCCGCACGAAGTTCCATGTCACATCCCCCACCTCACTTGAGCCATCAATCGATAATTTAAATTCCATAGAAAAAGTGATACCTTGTTCGGCGACAAGTTTTTACACAAGAAATCATACTGCATTCACAGTTTTCATATACTTCACAGCGGACAAAATTGAATCTCACATAAAATAAGTACAGATTATTCTCTGCAACGATGTACAGGATATCCCTGTGCTATACAGAAATGTATACTGAATGAAAATGCTACAATAACTTCACTAGCTAGACTGGGTCCTTCTCTATTCTACATATATTTATACCCTGCCTATACATTAAAGTGTGATTTTCTTTTCCCACCTCATCTTATACATGAATTGCAATAGAAGCAATAAAAGCACTAACCTGAGCTTCAGTTGAAACTGTAAATTTGACTAATCACAGAGAGGAGCAGCCAAATGCAGGAAGAGCTTCAAAAAAAGAGGTAGACGAAAGCCTACCCCATATTGTCATTTATGACGTGCCTAACTATGTCTAGCTGGCATCAATTATGATTTCCCCCTCATACCACAGTGAAGAAGCCCAGAGGATGGCAAAGCAACAGAAACTGCCAAGCAACTAATATTCGTACAATTTGGTGGGAAGAATTTCGCGATTAGTTAATTCTTTATGGCGACGAGGACTATGGTCAGATCCCACATTTCAGTATTGCCATCCCACCATCCCTTTCATCTTCGGCTGTCTTGGCTATAACTGTGGCTTCAGTGTCACCATCATGCATCTGCACTCAATAAGATTGCACCTGCACCATCCACTTCCCATTGAACCAACTATTTGCAAATAGAAGGTGAGGGTTCCTTCCCTCTAAGCATATATATGTCAACTCAGTAGCTTCTGGTTTGGCTCAATGGGTCATAGTCATAAGCATCACCAGCCTTGACAAAGCGGCCCTTCACTCGCCTTCGCACATCAGCTCTTGCTTTACGAGAGGCATATCTCACCTTCTTGTCAAACCTACACACAAGATACAAATGGAGATTAATAAAAATAAATCGAGGTACAAAACAAACAACTCCCCCCCGCTTAGTGGAGGTGGTTTTTCTTTTTTCTTTTTTTTTTGGTTGGGGGAGTAATTAAACAAAACTACCCTTAGCAAATGCAGACACATGAAACACATGTCTGCATTAAGTAGTTGTTGATTACAAGGTTCTTGTAAATGCACATAAATGCTTAATTTTCATGGAGCTTGCAGACCAGGCAGGGAAAAGGAGTTGGATGGGCAATGAAGCATATGTACAGCACTTTACATGTGAAGCTTCCACTACTATGGATGCACATAACAAGCAAACAGAGTTGTAGATCCATGTAAAAGATGATCATATCAACCAATTTTACTCTGAAATGATGGAATACGAGTCAGTTACTTTGCTTAAGAGTGTCAAAGGGAGCCATCATTACCCATTTCTAGTATCTTTGGCCAAGAAAACACTACTTTTACTTTGCTAAAGTAGTGTCACAGTAAATTCACGCATTAACTGTTGATCAATTTACTTTGCTTAAACAAAAAGCACCTCAACTAGTTATCCATCTATTTCTCAGTAACCAAAAACACATAGCAGCACACCACAAACGTCAAACAATCATGCACCAAAGATTTCGCAGCATCAACTGCCGCTGCTCAATGACAAAAGTTGGTGTGCTTGATTGTTGACAATTGATCTTGGCAGCTCTGAACAGAGACAAATATTGAAAGAAAATAACTATAAAATCAATAGCACAGCCTTCAATGCCTCAGATCACAAGCAAGTGCATCAAAGAGCAAGAAAGCCAAAATGGTCACAGAGTGTACAGAAGCTTGTTTGCTGACATGAAACAAGGACACAGGCCCATATTCTTATATCAATACAATAACCTGCCAAAAATTGTTCACTCATAGCCATACATGGAGGGAGGGAGGGAGGGAGACATGGGACCACAGGACAGCTTATATGAGGGGGCATTGATTAAGAAAGCATAAGAATGATTAGTTATTAATAATGTATAAGTTGGCCAAAGAGGGCTCAAATACAGCTGCATCACAAATTTATCAAATAGAACTACAAGCCCATCCAAATATGAGAAGTGCTTATTTTCTTTTACTTCTCAAGCAATAGTAATGGCACTTCAAAACAGGAATGTCACACGTCAATAAAAGTGTACGCGAGAAACATTAACATACATCGCCCCTGACTCGACTCTTTTATTCTCAAGAACCAAAGTTATGCTAGTGGACTCGGACCAGAACTGGAATCCCACTCCTAACTATTCTATTCAAAAGAATTCTAATAAAGCTCAAGAAACATGTCACAACACAACAGACCCACGTACAGGATCTATTTCATCATGATTACTGTGAATTGATGTAAAGAATTAAACTCATGCTTACTTGCGTGTCTTCTTCTTTTCCTTGTAACGCATCACAGCATTGCTCCTGCTTGCTGATGTGAATGAATTCTCAGGGCCAGGGGTACACCATGGAGGCTCTCCCATAAGAAGCATTGAGGAAGCCCCACAATCTTGATAATCACCAGTGTTATTCTCTCCAATATGACCGGAGAATGAGAGATTGGAATGGGGTTGTCTTGTTGAAAAACAAATAATAGGCTCAGTTTTAGAGCTCATCATAGACTCAGCTGAGGCAACACTGCATGCAGGCTGTATTGCATGTCCAGAAGATGATCCCTGTGAAAAAATTCATGAACATTGTTCAGCCATATGTCTACATAAAAACCTACTATGCCAGCAATACTCAAAACTAAGAAAGAATAAGAATGTAAGAGAAGTTCTACAAGCCCTGCGGTGATAGCAATGCTATTAACACCTGACAGCTAGGAAGATATAAAAACAAGAGGCAGTAGCATTGCAAAATTTGTCAGAGAAGTCCAGTGAACCCATCACCTATTTACCACGGCTGCAACAAACTATGACCTTCACCAGCTATGAACAAAACTAAACAGGTTATACAACATTAACCCAACCACATTGCATATGAAATTCATTAGACTCCAAGGGAATTCCAAATACCACCGAATTAACCTCTCCTGAGTTTGGAAAAAGAAAATACCAGCAAAAAATTCAGCATGCCTCAACCATATAATGATGGTAGCCAACATTTGAAGATGAATTAGAACAAGATCATTGATCCATGAGCAGACACAACCCAAGAGCATTCATATAGTAGAGTTAAAACAACTTCCAGATGCACATACAGCCTCCAACCAACAGTGCCACCCATCTTTCAATATGGGAAAGAACTAACCTCATCCTCCTAGACATTTGACTGGGAGGGAAATCTTTCCCTGCAACACAAAAAGGGAAACACAAACAACAACAACAACAACTACCACCAACAAGCCTTGTCCCACATAATTATTAGTTATTTCCTCATTAGACAAAGGTCGTCAACTCATCAAGAGAGCAAGCCAAGAACAGTCCACCATAATTAAATCGGTACTCAACCCAGAGCCGGGATAAACAAAAGGGGACATCAAACATCAAGTTTCCATTAAATTGCAATAAAATCACACGGTGTTTGCCATATTGTCCCACCCCATGTTCTTTTCTTCATTTTTGCTTTGAAAGTATGCACTTATGTCTAATAAGCCTATGTGGTGCTATTCTTCATCTCCATGTTTCTGCTAGTCAGGAGACAACAACTTTTTTCAACATCCCACTAACTTCCCTTCTTGTATGTATCTTCTCAAACATAGTCCACTACTTCTCAAATCAATGTGAAGTGACAATCGATATTAGAAGTAGCCTGACTTTGATAACAATCTCATCCTGCTTTAATCTATAGCCAAAATCCTGGAGATGCTGAAACCCTTGTATTTATGGTTATATTTTAATGCTCAAAAGTGTTTACTGTATACGACAAACAAGTAAAAGAAATCAAAACTATGTTCACAGGGATACACGGCCTCCAATATTATCAACCTAGAAAACCAATATTTTATATCATTTCATCTCAATGTGACAATGCCTAAGGACTTCTCCTGATGAGTATACAATTCATCCCAAGAAGTGCAAACTATCATAGACCTAGTAGTTATCCTTTCTGCAAAATGACCTTGGAAACGTGTCGATAGGATTCGATTACTGAAATAGCAACATAACCACACTCCACTCTTCTTCCACCAAACAGACAACAGAAAGAAAAGAGGAACAAACAGGGAAAAACACATGATGCACAATTATGTGGCAAGAGAGATTGTGTCTCTTCTATAGATCATAGGACAGATTTTGCAGCAAAATATTCGGAAAGACCAAATATTCTTCCTTTAATAACAATATACCTCAGCAACTACTGGACCCTGACAGTTGGAATCAGCAGCAGACATTTCCTTTGCTCCAAATAAGCTGTCAATCCCACCATTCTCAAACAGCAATTCTGAGTTAGTTAGGGCAACACCAAAAAGCTCATCATAATTTTCAAGATCCAAATCCACTTCATCCATGTTGAAATCCTCGTAGAAACTATCATCTTCAAAAAGCCCAGGACTTCTTGTAATAGGAAGGCACGCCTAAATGAAGATGCATAGGAAGCTTCAGAAGTCAGTGAAGGATGTAATGCATCAATATGCACTAATAGAAAATGCATAAAAGGAGGAGCTTAATGCAAACAGTTTTAGAAAAGCTGATATCAATCCCAAAGACAAATAAAATGGTTGATTTTGGTGGTGTTCAAGGCAATGCTTCTCACGACAGAACCCACATATCATAATATCTACCACCCTAATGGAAATGTTGCTATCAAATTATTTTCCTCTACAATAAAAGTAAGTAGTAGTACTGCTAGAGCCTCAGCACCAGGATGCCCTCTAAGAGTGGAGTTTAACAGGGGAAAAGATCAGCGCTAGAGCGGAGAACATAGATGCCCATTTTACTTCCATCACACAAGAAGGCCTCTTAAAGCAAAAGGTCAACGTTATTGGAAGCGAACAGCGCAAACCTTGTCAATGCTCATGTAGAAGTTTTAACTTTAAATCCACAACAGATTATTTTATGGTGAAATTCATTACCACACCACGATCCAGTGATTAGACAAGCATTTGCACGCACAAAGTCAAATTAATGAGATCTGTAACACAAAATTAGAACTCACATTCACACGATACACATGTTAGAAGGATTTTACAAATGCAGTTAAATTCCCGAAAAGAAATGATGAACTGTTGATTTGCTTCATAGGCTAACAAAATTCAGAATGATTCTTACAGATGGAAAATCCAGAAATACAGCAATAGACTTATCACTTTCATGTGACCGTTGCTAAAAATTAAGCATATGGTAGAACAGGTTTAAAAAGGTGAAAGCACTCTAGAAATAGCAGATGGAGCTACCAACACTATTTTAATTTGCATCCCATGTGAGAAGTTGAGTGAAAACTTAGGGCTTCTTTGATAGAACTGAAAATGAGACTAATAAGTTAAGAGCCGAATTTTAAGTGCTGAGAAACTTTTCAGTTCTGAAAAAGGAAAAGAGAAGTCGCTCAATAATAGCCGAAAATTGAATGTTGAATATTAGTAACTTCTCAAGCACAAAACTCTGACCTTTACTGGTAGGTATTAGTAACATAATTGCTATTATTTGTTCTTCCCATCAAATCAACTAAGTAAACTGTTTTTTGGCAATTACTTGACAGGGTCTTCATCTTACATTGATAATAACAAACCATAAAACAAGACAGCTTCCCGAATATTATGTTTATGGACTCAAAAGACATAACCAATGCCCTTTATGCAATGGAAAAATTACAAAGGTCCTCTCATCTATCGAAACAGCATCCTTTTTGGTTTGGGAAAGGTAGAACTAGAATATACAAGCTGACTTGGTCATGGGCTTTTCTTCAGTGAGTAACACTGAAGCATAATGAGTGCATGGCATTTAGCGAAAAAAAAAATTCCTTCAAATAAAGGAAATGGTTTTAATCAGTCACTAAATGGTGGCAAGAACAATCAAGGAAAAGGAGGAACAATCAGAAAACAGTTTTATCTTTGAAAAATGCTTGTCAAGCAAACAGTTCTGATCTCAGGGAATCAGATACCTTTCAACCTACTTCCTTTTCACACCATCATGCACCAAATTATGTTGCAACAACCACAGTCTGCCTTGGAAACGACTTATTGGTTACTTAATGTTCTTCGCAATGACTTTCTTCTCTCAAAGTAGATGCAGATAAAGTGAACTGGTCAGTTACCTTAGGAGTCGCCGTGCTTGCAGATGCAGCCAGCTGACCCATATTCAGAGACGCTGATTTAAGTTCCGGCAATGAAGATGACCCAACCCATGCATTTGCATTCCCAGCCTCATCATCAGCACAAACAGATACATCTTGGCTACTGCTGTCTTTTGGCAGAATGCAAGCTGCGTTTTCATTACCCTCTGCTATGCTCATCAACCCCATTCCCTTCTCACATGCGGATTCACCTCCAGAGGGGAAGTCTAGCACAAAAGACCATATTGAAGAAAGCTCTGCTGCCGAGGGACAACCAGAATAACAGTTTAATGTTTGCCTCTTGTGTGTTGATGCCGAGGTAGAGGCCCCATGACCGATCCAATCACAATTTTGACATAGCGAGACCCTCTCTTCCGCACATCTAACACAAGCAGGTTGTGAATTACACCTCTCACATAACAGCGTTCTTGAATGGCGCCTCGAAAGAGCGTTGGCAGAATGAACATTCCGATCACATGATAAGCACAAGCATGCAGCATCAGATCGGCAATACACCATAGACCTCTGCTCTCCACAGAACTCACATATATAACCCATTTTCAAACAGTAATTCCGAGTTGAGACCAGAACTCAATTAAGATAATTGCAATACTTCTTCAACTCAAAACCACGATACTTGACCTCAAGATTAAACAGCGAGAAAGGCTTCTTCAATCTCCAAGATTCCACACGGCCCCTCTTAATCCTCAGTCACACAGTTTCCTTCCTGTCATCAAGATAGAATATTAGTCACTTGGATGTAGCTTCAGGAGATCAAGCTTTGAGCCGTTGTCCAGGCCAAGTAAAGAAGAAGTAATCTCAACCAAGAAATTCTCGCGATACTATTCCCAAAGCAGTAGTTTGCTCAGCGAAAAACACACACAAGAAATGCAACAAAAAAAAAAAATGAGCTTTATAAAGATGATAGAAACCCCCAAATTTCAAGCTTAAGAGCAACAAAAACTCCAAGATGCCTTTACTTAGAAATAATGTCAAAGAGGAAAAGGGAAACTTAAAGCAACTCAAAACTGAAGAAGAGAGGTTACCCAAAGCACAAAAACTTCGTCCAAAAAGAGCTTGTAGATTAACCAAAAATTTAATCAGATTTCTAACTTCACCAGTCAGCCTATGCAGAACTAACGAACTATTTTCCTTTTTCCCCACCAGAAAAAAAAAAAAAAAAGCATTCAACTTCACATCGAACTGTCAGCGACAAGTATCACGACCACCACACAAACCTTATCCCCCTCCCTCCCCACATCACGATCGATAAAAAACAGACTCCGAACTACACCAACAGCTCGATTCCCCCGGCGGAATTCCATCCGAACCTCCGCGATCCAATCCGCAAAAAAGCAGAGCACGGAAGAGCTCCACGCACACTCCCCAATCACCAGAGCCCCGTCCACCACCCACAGACACGAGCTCCTCTCCTCGATCAGCACCTCGCGAAGCCGATCTCGAAAGCGCCAGCAAAACCCCCACGCCCCGAAACCGAGCCAACAAAACCCCACCCCCTCCCCCAAAACGCGACAACCAACAAAGAGCCCTCACCTCGTCGAAAGGAGACGAGATCCGCAGCCAGCTCCGGCGGACGGCCGGTCTCAGGCGGACGACGGCGGCGACGGCGGCGGCGATCGGGAAACCCTCGAGCGGAAGCGCAGCGGAGCTCCGCAGAATCTCGCTCAGCACGAAGAACAAATCCTAGAGAGAGAAAGTAGAGATAGAGAGAGAGAGGGAGAGGGAGAGAGATATGGTGTGGGCTGGGGAGTGCGTGTATGAATGTACTGAGCAGAGCAGGAAAATGTGACATAAGACGATAAAAAGCGCGCGGAGAGAGAAAAATATATAATATTAAAGTATTATTATAATATTGTTATCTTTTATTGGTCGGTATATTGTTAATAATAATCGAGCAGTGCATTTAATGTCCGTTTTGGCCCCCACCGGGCGAGTTGGAAAGGGAAAGAAAAATAATAATAAAGAATTCGGAAAAGTGGGGCAATTGCTGGTGGGCCCACGTCCTTTTCCGAAGTTAAACCAAAAGTGGCTTTTTCTGTTTTTTTCTGCCTCTTTTTCCTTCTTCTTTTTCCCCTCCTTTTTGTTTTCCTCTTTTTTTCCTTGAATATCGTTTGACCACTTGCCTTTTTAGGAGACGGGATACCCTCTTGACTGGTCTTTCCTATTTTCCTTCTTTTTTTTTTTTTTTTGAGGTTGTTTCGTATTTAGAATAGTTTTTTGCTTTAATTTTTAGCTTTAATGATAAACCTTTTTTGGGGGAGATTTTGAAGATTATTTTTTAAATTTTTTGCAAATTTAGTGGCTTGCACGTGAATTATATATGTTATTTTTTTTTTTTTTTTTTTGATGATGATAAACCGCCGTGACAACCTAAGGTCGACATTATAAACCTGGACGACGCTGCGGGGACCCACCTCCCACGTCACCGCAGTTAAGTCGCGCAAATGCAATCACAGTGATTCAAGCCTCCCCAACCAGAAGAGAGGGAACACCCAAACCAATGCGTCCACAACGGGTGGGTTACTTATTTTTCTTTCGTCTTCAAATTTTCGAAAAAAAAAAAACATATATGTAGAACTAATGGGTAGAAGTTTTTTTTTTTTATAGATATTTGATTCATATTTCATAGTCAATTATGATTCATCGTGAATGATGAATCTAATTTTGTATTTTTGGGTCACTTTTAGTTTTTGTCCTTTGGCAGACTGGAATTTTTTTGTTTTTTATGGTTGGAACGGGATTTGAAGTCGCACTCGTGCTTAGAGTTTTTGAAATTTGGGACAAATATGAATATAGACTTAGAATCCCTTGATTGCCCCCCCCCATCTTTCGAGAAAAACAAACAATATAAATAAAAGTTGTCATTGCGTAGAAAAAACAAAATCCTAATAGAAAATCTTTCGGCAAGCCCCCAACAAATCACACTTTGTAAGCCCCACGCAATCTATTTTGACACCTGTCCTTTCTTTATTTGGATGTTAGTCGTGTACCACATGCCTTTCTTAAGCTTTTGGCGGCTAATTAATTAAGAAAATTAGAATTTAATAAAATTATTGGAGTTCGTAATCTTTATAGGAACAATCGACGACCCTAGAAATTTCTTCTTGTCCACCTCGTGTTCTCGCGAGGCAATCCTACCTTGGGAATTAAGTGTTAGTTAAGCGACCATTAGATCTGAGTCGAATAGGCAATAAGTGATTGTTTAATTTAATCTATTACGCGAAGATCTTGCTTTTTCTAGAAAAGCGTCGAGGAAGATCCTTGAGGGTAAGGAAGTCTGACTTTTCTTGATTGATGGTCCTCGATGGGTCACAATCAATGATGTCATTAGCCAAGTCGTTTTTATGAATTTTTCTTTGATGAATTGTATTTATTGTGATTAGGAGAATTGATTCAATGAATCATGCAAGAACCCATTTACTGAACTAGATAAAGAGAGAATGATTGACCTATGGGGTTATTTGCATGTAAAGATTAACTCCCAAATGGTCCTAACTGAGTAATTTGTTTGGGGATTTGGCTAATGAATCATGACCTTCTAAATTATCAATCAATGGAACTTGAGCATGGCCCTCTTTTCAGCATAGCCTCAAGACAAACCAGGACCCTAGCTGATTCAATGAGGACCTGAGGAGTGATCACTTTGATAAAATGGGTTGGGACAAATATTGACTACCAACAAGGATCGTCCGTTGCCATCCCATTGGTGTATGAATCAAAATCAACTAAACTTCAAGCTTTATCAATGCAATGAAACCATCTTGGAAGAGAACCACACCCCAAAAATTTTAATCCAATTTTTTTGGAACACAAACCAATGACTCATTAGAAATATAAATAAATAAATAAAATCGAGAACTCTATACAACCCAAGTCATAAGAGATAGAGTAATGCAACTGACCTTGATGTAATGATGAAAAAGAGAATCGTGACCAATTAAACATCAGGTTTTATCGATGTAATGAAACTAAATCGGAAGATAACGCCATCCTAAAATTTTCCTCCAATGTTATCGGAACACAAATCCAACCACTCATGAGAAATATAAAAATAAATAAATGAACAAATACAAGTGAGCGAGAATTCAACCCAACCCAAATGATAAAAGAGGGAGAATAATGCAAAATGACCATGAAACCGGAGGAGCCCAAAAAAATCCCTCCAAATTGG
Source organism: Eucalyptus grandis (assembly GCF_016545825.1). Lineage (NCBI taxonomy): Eukaryota > Viridiplantae > Streptophyta > Magnoliopsida > Myrtales > Myrtaceae > Eucalyptus > Eucalyptus grandis. Next base: position 9,622,909 of record NC_052612.1, read on the forward strand.
CAAAAGGCGAGTGGAGGCAGGAAGGGGCGGGAAAAAGGCCGACAGCGACGGCCTCCCCTCCTCCACCTCGGGTCGGCATCATCGGACCACCCGGGGGGAGGGGCGAGCGAGCGTGGGGCCCGGGCCGAAGATCCGAAAGATCGCGGAAAGCGCAGCGACGCGTGGCCCTCCCAATGGGCGCCGGGCAGCGCGTTTCCGTACTCGGAAGTCATTATAGAGAGAGAGAGAGAGAGAGGGATGTCGATCGCTTTATAATTCTCCCACCACATCGGATAAAGAGCACTCTTTTTTGTCGCTTTTTCGGCCACTTCGAGGATTCCCCTAATGACACTCTCCCCTCCCTTCCTCCCTTCCTCCCTCCTTTCTGCCTACTTAAAAGAGGTTGACCGCCACCGCACGATTTCCTCACCACCTCCCCCCAAGAAAATTAATCAATTTGGGATGGATGGAGGGAGGGAGTGGTCGTGGGGAGTTTAAGCAGATCTATTCTCGAAATTAGAAATTTATTTATCTATAATTCATGACTTTCGAGACCCTGAAATCGATCATGAACCGATCAAACTGGTTTGGTCCGATTTCATAATCTGCCTTGGACCGTTTGGATTTATTCTGATGGATTGATTTTTGTTTATGATCTTTTGAATGGTATTAATTGGTTTGGTCCCCTACACTCATTCATGAAAATAAGTATTGATTCGGTCGTATAAGACATGCGGGAGAATTGATTGCTTGGGATGTCATTAATGAAAAGTCACACCTTGGTTTCTTGAAGATGGACTAGGGAAAACGCCTTGTCATTTTATGATTTGATTTGTGTTTTAAAGCTCAACCCCCACCTGGAAAATGTTATCGAGTGAGTATAATAACATCGGATATTATAAGCTCGAGAGGTAACTTGTAAATAGTTGAAAATATTTGTACGTACATTGTAGACACATAAATTCTGGTGACCTGTTTAATCATTCATTAGCTCCATATAAAATTATGGATTGATTTTTAACCCCTAGCAAAATTAGTTTTCATTATATTGCATGGCATATATACATTAAGAGCATTTGCATTAATATAACAGAATTATTTTTTTAGGAAAATAGAGAGAAAAAAATTAATTTACAAATATTATTTTAAAAAAGAAAGAAAGAAAAAAGCGAGATCGGGCGAGAGTTGGGAATCGAATTGAGATAATTAGACTTTAATCAAATTCTTAATAAGTCGGAAGCAAGTGGTTTTAAAGTCAAATCGATCTAATCATAAAATTTGAAATCTATCCGTACAAGGCAACTCCTAAATTCTAAAACCCGAATTGTTTGTTTGGCCCAAATTTAGGGTCAATTTAGAGAGAACTGACTGATTTTTTTATTTTTTTTTAGCTTAGTAGTATATATACGTCAACAAACAAATAATTAAAACCGCAATATATAGCAACAAAAAGGTGAGAAGTAAAGCTCTTGTAAAAGCCAAATAAAAATCTAAAGTAGTAGGGAATTATCCAACTCGACTCATCAAGCCAAATGAATAATAAAGCAACAATAGAAATATCCATTTACCAAAAGCAAAAACCCATAAAAGATGAACACGTAAAAAATAAAATAAATAATAAAAACTTCATAACAAGTAACATAAAAATATCGATTCTCGTTCATCCATAAAAAAAAAAATTGGTCCAAATTTTAATCACCTGAAAAGAAATGCAAACAACGGGTATAGTTAAAATGGGTTCAATTTAGAGCTCAGTCTACTAGTCTAGTTTAGCACCTTAACCTCAAAACTAGACTGCACAAGATCGATTTCCAATTTTTGGGACCGATGACCATTTCTCGAGGGAACAAAACAGAATCAGACTGCAGGCGCCGGTCCAGACCGATGCTAACCCCCACTATCGACCAATTAAATAAATATCTGGATTTCTTTCGATGATGTCGATTTTGTTTACAATCTTCTGGAAAAAAAAAATAAAAAATTAACTGGTCTGGTCCCCCACACCCGTGTATGAAAAGAGGATCGATTCAATCGTCAAGGGACATGCGGGAGAATTGACTGCTCGGGATGTCGTCGAGGAGAACCCGTGCTCTAGTTTCTTGAAGGCAAACTTGGGGAAAACGCCTCGTCGTTTTATTATTCGATCCGCGTTTCGGCCTGACCCGACCCCTGAAAATGTTCTCGAACGAGCCTAACACCGTCGAGCGTAGCGAAGACGAGAAGGCGAACCTGGTGAGCTACGAGAAGAGGCTCGAGGAGATGATATGTAGAGGTGAGGAATAGGCGTGCGAGGCCATTTTGGAAGTTTAGGGGTTAATGCGTGACATTTGAAAGTACAAGGGCAAAATGTGTAATGTCCTCGGAGTTAGTATGGGTATTATGAAACTGGGTCAATACTGTGAAAATTCAAAATTAGTATATTTGTGATCAATTTATTTCAAATTAATTTTTTGATAATAAAAAACCCAAAATTAATACACTAGTAATAAATTTATCTACCGTTTAGATTTTACCTTTGAATTATTGAGTTATATGACACCAATTATATAATTTTGAGTTTTATCCTCTATTTATCATGGGTGTATCAGTTGGTGACTTTTCGTAGTATTATTACTCTTTGAGAGAAACTAACATAGAGCAAAATTACCGCAAATGTATTGGCTTGAGTTTTTTTTTTTTTATCATAAATGTATCAATTTGGGTTTTTAGTAATTAAAAAATTATTTTGACATAAAATTGTTATAAATGTATTTATTTGGAGTTTTCGTGGTATTAACCTTATGAAATTCTCTATCATATTAAAATAAACAAATAGATGTTCAAGAGAATATCATTTCAACTCACCAAGGTTAGATTTTCTTTTTTAATGAAAACATACAAGTTCCAATATCAAATCGAAACGACCAGAAAAAAAGGGAACATTGCTTTTGGAATTTGGACGTTCCCACTTTAGGATTCTAATGGTCCCTTTTTGCCCGCTTAAAAGAGTTCCATCGCCATCGCACGATTTTCTCACCACCTTCTCAAAACTTATTAAATTGGGCTGAGTGGTTCTTGAGTTGGGTTGATCCAATCATGAAATCTAGAACTTATTTTTATGAGATCGGTTTCCAAATTTTGAAATTCGAAACTGACCCTGGACCCGCTGACTTAGTCTTGTTTTAGGGTTGATCGTGATTCCTTTATATATTGGTTATGGAATCATGTCATTGTCTCTTTATGCCATGTAAAGCATGTTTCAATTCTCAATAAGTGAAAAGCAAATTTTTTTTTGAAAAAAAATTCGGTTCAAACTAAACCAATAAAATCGGTTATTGATGATGAATTCAAGTCAATTTAGTTCGATTTCTGGATCAAATAAATTTGGTGTGCACCCTAAGTAGTTCAAGCTTTACCTGTGTTGGGCAGTTTCCTACTTTGCCTCGCGAGGACCACAAGAGGCGGCCTCGCCTGCCCTGTCCCGGCTCCTGGCGGCCCCGCCCGGCCCCGCCGGGAGCCGGGCAGCGGCGGGGCAGTTTCTCGCGCCCAAATTCTCTGATACCAAATGAAAAAAATAATAAATTTAAAAAAATTCAGATTAGGGCGCCAAAAAGTGATTGCAGAAATTGGAGCGCGCAATCCCTCATTGCAGTCCCACTAGGCACTCCAGTCTTCTCGATCGCGCCTGACCCGGCCGCCGCCTCCGCCGCCGCCGCCGCCGTTGCCGTCAGACGACCTCCGGCCGGCGTCCCCACCTCTCGCCGGCCTCGCTTTCCCGCCATCACCAGCCTCCTCGGTGAGTCCCTTCAGTCGTTGCGTTCTCTCTTCCGCGATGCGGCCGGCCGTAGCTCGGCTCGCCGCGAACTCGCCGGCGGCCGCCGTCTTCGAGCCGGGTAGGGGAAGGGATTAGCTCGCGGCTCAGCATTTCGGCCGATTACCATCGCGTTCCCGCGGGGAGGGGGGAACTTTCCTTTGCGGAGCTCCTCATTCTTTCGGATTCAGCGTAGTGCGCTTTGGCCGCTTTTTTTTTTTTTTTTGTTTTTTTTTCCTCTTAAAATTCCATGCCCGCGACAAAAGATGCGAAATTTGGTCGGTTGGTTGTGTTTTCAGGGTTAATTCGTTGAATGGGAAGCTGACGAGTGAGTCTTGATTTGTTTTTCTGGTCCTTGCAGCTCTTCGTTCTTTGGAGGGTATGAACCATGCTTGCCATTTCATAGCTACGAAGTCCATGTGAGGGTCCTTGAATTAATTCTGTTTCGAGACGAATTTGGATTTAGTTGCCTGGCTGTTACTTTGGGGTTCAAGTTTGCCTCTCTGTTAATTGTTTTTAGTTTGAATTATATATTGGATGGTTTTCTTTATCAATGGCAAGAACAAAGTGACATACTGTAAATTGTCTTGGGAACTCTAGCGTTTCAACTCCAAGGAAAAAGTGAATTGTGGATGCGTATCAGTGGATGAGTACATTGAAAGTCTCAACTCTTATGTACGAAATGCAATTGCGTAAGCTCTGAATGGTTTCAAAATAGTGCAGTGGAATCTCTGAAGTTAGTGATTACCATGGAAGAGAAACCAGAAAAGTAATGAATGGAAGACTTTATTGCACTTTTTCAAAAACTTTTAGGGCTCCATTGTGATCAGTAACAATGTTTAGAGCGTCTTGTATACTTTTCCCCTTGTTGATGTGAAGCTCTGATATCTTGCTGGAAAGATCATCTTCATTAATAAATGTTTTAAGCCTTCCCTAAGTACATTGCTTTTGCTCTGTGGGCTTTTCTGCAGAAATTTTGGTGCTGTTGCTGCCAAGAAGTCGTTCATTTTTTTACCAAAGTTTTCTCAGCAGTCTTGCATCCGGGGGATTAGAATGGAGAAGGGTCAGAACAACTGCCTAAATGGTGGCGGCAGTGAGTCAAGAGGTGCTCTTATTGTTCTAGAAGGATTGGATCGTAGTGGTAAGAGTTCGCAGTCAACAAGGCTGCTTTCTTTCTTGGAGGGACTGGGGCATTCGACTGAACTGTGGCGATTTCCGGACAGAACTACGAGCATTGGTCAGATGATATCTTCCTACCTCTCTAATGAATCACAGTTAGATGACTGCACGACACATCTACTATTCAGCGCTAACAGATGGGAGAAGAGGTATGCCATCTTTCTTGTAAGCAGCTTGCATTTTCCTTTGCTAAAATCTGTACACCATGGTCATCTATTTGCTAGCACAGACAAGCTTAGCAAATATGTAGCTCTGTTTGCCAACTAAGTGGTTCTCGCTTTTCTTTAGTGAGCTGGTGGACACGATGCCTTCTTCATCTTACAGTACCAGGATGGCTAATGATTCTGGGGTTCTTGTTAAACTTAACAAGGTGGAAGGTCGACACCTATTATTCATTGACCATCTGTTTTAATGGTCATGTTTACATGCTTACCCTTGTCTTTGTCAGAAGGTATCAGCGAAAATGATAACATAATAGTTAGAAATTTCTGGAAGATAAGACAGTGAAAAATAATTAAATTGGTGTTTGGTTTGGGCAATTGGTAGCTCGAGAATGAAAGCATCCAGGATCTCTATGAGATCAAAAATTCTAACATGTGATTTGGTTAGGTATTTTTTGCATCTGTTACACAACTAGTGTGGAGAAGTAAGACAAATCATGAATATGATTATGATATAATACCATGTGTGAATGTTAAATGGTATAGTGGACTTATGAGATACTTTCTAGATGGGATGGTTGGTTGCAAAATTATCGTTATCAGTATATGGGATGGTCAATATCTTTCGAGCAAACTATTGTTGAGTAGTCTTTTTGACAGGGTTGTCATATGGCATATGATTAAGTATTCTTGCTCTCAAACTAGTGCTGCAAATTAGCATGCCTTATATTTCCATTTCTTTTCTTTTTGGTTTTGTCATGCTAGTCTTGTACAAAGTATATGGTAAACAGGTACCAGGATGATTTCCCATTTTATTGGCCAATTACCTCTCTCATGTTTGCAGATCTTTGATGGAAAAAAAGCTGAGATCTGGTACTACCCTCATTGTTGATCGATATTCATACTCTGGCATTGCTTTTTCATCTGCCAAAGGACTTGATTTTGAATGGTGCAAGGTTAGTGCTGCTAGAGCATATTTCAGCAGAAGACTCAATCTTCTTTATGTTGTACTTTGGAAATGATATCTTTTTCTCTCTTCTCAGGCACCAGAGATTGGTTTGGTGGCCCCAGATTTGGTCTTCTATCTGGACATACCACCTGAGGTAATCTTGTTTTACTGAGAGAGAGCTGAAACTCTTTGCTTGTGAGATGAAAAGAATAGTGAGGATTTAAATTGTTGAATGTATGATGCCGTACTATTGCTTTATTGTAATATCCTGGAAGTAGCACTTCCTGAATCCGGGTGGCAATTTCAAAATTACAGAAAGCTGCAGAGAGAGGAGGATATGGAAATGAGCGGTATGAGAAACTTGAGTTTCAAAGGAAGGTTGGTAAAAGCTACCAGGCTCTGCGCGATGCCTCATGGCAGGTAGGTCAAAACTTCATCTACTGAATGCAGCAATGTGATTTTGACTGTGTTTGGTCGTTCATGTTAATATACCTTGTGTGTTGTCATCTGGGAAATTCCCACCTGGGTTGCTGTGGTTTTGGGAATCTTTGTAGGCTACATTTGCAATCCTCAAAAGATCCATAGTTGGTTCTTGTCTTCTCATTATTATTTAAAGCACTCAAATAAGGATTAAATTTTACAGTAAACATGGATCCCCAGGTGTATTTAGTTTACCTTGGTTATCAGCTTACAACTAGGGAAGGTTTAGTTCTGATATGTAGCTTTTAGGTGACTGCTGTACATGGTTTTCCACACTGACATTTCCCGTTAGATTTTACAGCTGTGTGAATTCCTTTCCCGTGCATCTTATATGATTTGGCATGTTTGCGTTGCGTTTCGATCTGCACTTTGGATGCCACGGAAGAATGCTTTGTTTCTTATCATGATGGGGATCGATGTTGCAGTTCTATCCTTTTTCCTTTTTTTTTTTTTGGTTTCTTGACCCTTAAACGACTGAGAGGGCTGTATTTTTATTTTTATTTTTGGTTGAAAAGGGGCTGTATTTACATAGCTGCTGATCATATGGGTCCCTTAATATTTGTTTGCAGATTGTAGATGCTCTGTTGCCAATGGATGAAATAGCAAAACAGATGCAGGAGACTGCGATCAATTGTGTCTTGGAATGTCAAAAGGGCAAGCGCCTTTCACATCTATGGTCATGTTGATTCTGTCTAGCAACATTGAAGACCTCGAGCACTACTGGCTGGTTGTTTTAAGCTAGAGCGTTCTGCGGCTATTTATATCTTATCGTAAGAGGAAAATCTTATGCGCTGTTTAGCTATGAAACTTTTTACCGTTTCAGGACCGGCATGAAGTGTGATATTGCTTTGTGAGTCAACAGTATTACAATGAGTTTTGCGCGCGGAGTTTTGTCTACATTTGGATTTTCTCTTTGTATTTCGTGTTTGTATCACCCTAAGATGGATTGTCAAACAAATTTTATCCTCTAACGATTATGAAGTCATTATATTGGATTACACATTCGCGATGTTCTTAGGTTCTTTAATTTTCTACCTCACGGATAAGTTTAATTTTTGGCCAGTGATGCAACATATTTATTCAAAGTCATTAAGATAAAGATTTGATTACGGAGTTTTCTCTTAGATCAAGAACTGTTCCAACATTTCAAAGAAGTGTGTGGGGTTTAGCAGTTTGGAAAACATGAAACCATCTTGAAATGATATTCAAACTTGTCGACTTGAGATTGTAAAGTCACATTGTAATCCCACTAAAGCAATTATATGGATGATTTCTTGATTAATTTTAGCTAAACTTCTAATATTTACTTCAAAAGTTGTCTTGTAGGATCGAACTTCTCTCCTTTCTTAAAAGGGATGTTCTCTTTTATCTGGTCACGACAATAGCCTAATACTTGGGGTGCGGAAACAATCAATTTAGATTTTTTAAATAATCACTTATATTACTTAAAATAATCGGTCAATGAAAAATGCTTTCGTTGCTTATGACAATTTAGAACTAAATTTTCGTGGACAATGAAAAATTATTTTTCGTCTATTCATTCTCTAGGCGTTTCTTATGTATTGATTTAAAGAATAAAAATTGTAAAACTTGTGCGCATCGCTTAATTTTGTGGTTGAAATTGCTGAGTCCAACCTTTCAACAAGGAGTTCAAGCTCTCGGTTTTGAAAATTTCTGATAGTATTAGGCTCGACTTCATACCTTTCACGATTAATTTTTATTTATTTATTTATAAAACATCTTTTTGCACTCAATTAATCAGTGACGTCCGTGCCAGTATGTCTATTCTCCACTTAATTTTTTATTGCTTCATTTGTTTCCTTGTGCCTTGGCGGGGCCACTTGGTAAAACAATGGGCCTTTTATGCTTTATGAAGCACGAGGTTCTCAAAGCTTATTTCTTGCTGGCAGCCACCTTTTTGGGCACGGTATATACTAGTGTTGTGCAAGATTGTATATATATGCAAAAAATAATGGACAAAAAGTTTTAAAAAATTATTTAATAATAAAAGTGGATGATGACGATGACGAAGATATTTTCCATTGAGGTGGGTGGAAAGCGTCGATGGCAACACTAATCAGATATTTGCGAAATCCGAATGTCATCGTTTTCATCGAACGAAAGGACACCTTCTTTTTGTCCCCCCCAACCAAAGTCAAGATGGTCCACAGAGTTGGAATTCTGTAGATAAGACCAACGATCATGTTGGGAGTGCATTGCTGTGGAAAAAGCTGCCATCACATTACTCCCCAATCAATGCGGTTTGGTCAGACGTCAAAAAGCATCGTCCTCCGACTGTATCGTCAGACGTTGCTGCTGTCCTGTGATTGCCCTCGTGACTACTATTGGTTGGCCCATCCTCTTGTGCTCAAAGAGATAGAATCTACTCATCAAGGTGCCGATTCTCATCCTGATTCTTCTTATCCTGATTCTCGTTCAGACCTAAAGCATCAAAAGAAGCAGAAGAGGCTTCTCCATCGGCCACCGCCACTCCTTGCACCGTCCCCTCCCGGCTAAATAGAGACCTCCCTAAACCCTAACCGCGAAACCATCGCGACATCTACATGAGATTTGAAATGGGAGGAAGGAGATCAGCGGATTCGACTCTCCCCCACTAATGGACTCCCAAAAAAGGGCCCTTTTAGAATGGAAATAGAGAATACAATCCACCTTAGCATGTCCATTACAACATATGGTCATTGGCTAAAAGCACTAGATTTACTGCAAAGATGTGTATTTTTCTTCCTTAATAGTAGGAAATACCTAAGATTTTACAGTAAAAAAGAGTTGAACTTTTCACTTCAAATCATCCCCACACTAGATTTTCTCTGGAGGTTCATTGAATATGTGTTGAGAACCCCATATAACCTTTCAACTTTGTAGATGAAATCATCCCCAAGTGCTGAGAGGAAAATCCCCTAGACTTTAGTAGATTATAAGTCGATCCTCACTTTTTGCAACATGCTGATTCCTCGACTTGTTAAACAACACCGGAATTAGATCCACAATCCCTTTGTACCGGTTGCAACTTTATGTAAAATTGGTGATGCCAATTCATCCCCATGCTTACCACCCGCGCAAGTCCAAAAAAAGACAACCTTGATCTCCAGCACAGCACAAGCACTATAATTGCATAGATAATATCCGTGCTTTTAGTTGAGGCACAAGTTCCGACCACATAGGAAAAAACAAATACATTATAGACATGATAATTCTTCCACAAAGCTGACAGGATTCGAATCCAATTGGGCTTCAGCAAGATTGGTGCCAATGGCAACCTATATTTACAATCTGTTAAAAATCATGTCTGACATGTTGAAAAGTACCTATATTGACCAGATTCAGCATGTTCAAAATCAAATATATGCATATTGACACCAACAAGCTATTGGAATACAACTTCTATTTTTCCTCTGATTCAATACAATATACTTTAACCTCGCAATTCCTTGGAGACACATCGGCAGAGCCTCAAAATTCTTGAGTATCCCACCCGTAGACGCTCTATAGCAGTTGTAATCTCCTTTGAAAGTGACTGAGGCAGCGAGTGAGAAATTTTCTCCATGGAAGCTTCAACATGATATGGGAGAGCCTCCGAAGGATAAAGCCCACTGTCCAATGGAAATCATCACCAAGAGTCATCTTTAATTCAAGAGAAAAGATCAAAAAAGGTCTATAGATTCAACCCCCTATGTATGAATATAGTTTGAATACACAATCTGTAATAAGCTTCGAACTAAGAAGCCCAGAAAAAAGGTTCAATATGAATTAGTCAAAAGTCATGCCATAGAGTGGTGCCGCAAAAAAAAAAAAAAAAACTGTAGTCTAAAACAGAATAGGATTTGTTTGAAAATAAATACTGCTCCAAACGTAAAAAATACTTTTCCTAAATCATAGCAGCACTGAGCTAATCCAACCGACACTGATAGAAGTCCAAATAGGAGACAGAAAAGTAGAGTAGATGCCAATGTTGAACCCAATAATCAGAGAAAACTCATGCATGAAGCAAACTATTGCTCATCTCTGTAATGGCAAATTTTAAATTCATAGATTAGACACCAAAAGCCAGAACGAATTTGAGCAAAACAAAAGGACATCATATGGTTAGGTAATCAATTAGAAAGTCCTTTAAGAAGCAAACCCAGGTGAGTACGTCACATGATTGGTCAAGTATAATATAAGAGAAGCGAATTGCAGTGATCTAATACCCAAGTAGCATTTTCTAAGTTGGGTGACCTGTCCAGAGGAGCATAAATGAAACTTTAAAAAAGAATGCTAGTCTCTCTTGTAAAGCTATCAGCAAGTAAATGCACGTCTTTTTCAAGCTGCAAAGAAGCTTGAGGAACCTTCAGATGGGAACAACCAGAACATATTAAAAGAACTTAAAGAAATTTACCAATTCAGACATGTCACGTCAAAGCTTAATGCCACCTTCTGATCACTGCGGAAGTCGATGAAGGAAAGCAGCAGATCAAGTTGCCCATCTGTAAAATACATGAATCACACAATCAGGGCACATAGTGACAATGTAGATCAATATATGGAAAGTCTCATTTTAGAAAGAATGAAGTAAAGGCAGGCCAGACAAGTGCATCATCAATGCAAAAAGGTGGCCTAAGACTGAGCTATAGAGATGGAACATATATTAGAAAAGGAGGGCAAAAATTGCCATATTTGGGTCCCTCAATTAAAATTGCCAACACAAAAAAAAGTTGGTCGACAATGTGACAGTTGGCAATTGTCATCTGATGTACAAACTAAGAATTTGATCAATTTAATGCCATTTAAGTTCCCAGACTTGTCTTTGCTTCTCCAAATTTCATCCTCAAATTAAAATTCTCTGCTCAATTCTGAAACTTATCAACTCTTTTCAAAAGTAAGTTCTCACTCAGCGATTCTTAACCACTTGTTGCTGTGGTTATTATGTCTCTTATTAGCAAAGAACCTGATCAACAACCAATCCCACCAATATTAAAGCACCAAGACATTTGAAACTGCACTTTCCTAAAAATTGACTTCCTGTAAGTATGAAGACAAAATCGACCATTTATTTCTAAAAATGAAAACAAGGACCCAGTAACTCTCTCCAACATGCCCATTAATAAAACTGACTGGAAACGCATTTGGAAAAAGTCTTTAAGTTCAAGAACCACCTTCAAAAAGAATTCAGCAGCCGGACCACATTGAGAAAAAGCAGCAAATTCAAGGTCAAAACAACACTTACAAATTGATGGGCAAAGTGCAATTTGCATTTAGATGAAGAAAAGAAATTATGAGTAAGGGACAACCCACCTACAACAAGAAAGCAACTATACACGATGCTGACTTCAAAATCAAAATCTAAGTTCACTAGCAGGCCACAATGAGTTACTAGTGAGAATCTAAAAAATGTGACATCAGCATCATTGCAGCAATTCTTTAGGTCTCTTGTTTCAAAAATTCATCATCAAGTTTAAATGCGGGTGAAAATGAATGCATCATGAAAGCAGAATTTTGTGTGGAAGGGTGCAGATCACATGAGAAGGTGGCACTAAAATGTATAAGTACCAAAAAAATTCAACAAAAGAATTTATTTGAGAAATAAGGAAACAGAGTCCAAGCACAAAATTTTTTGTTACCTCTTGAAGAGAAAAACTTGTGTGTGTTAGACTCTTGATTTCTAGTCGTGCTAGAAGTAATTCCTCAAGTACATCCAAGAGATTTCTAAGAAGCAGATGTGTCATCTGCAAAGCCATAAAAATGAAGTAAGAAAATTTGGCCAAGATACAGCTATAGAGAACACGGCCTTTGCCAATAACCTCATATGGCTTCCATGACAAAATGACTGGAGAATAAAGGGATAAGCATTTCATCTAGACTAAACCGTCAAAAGCTTACGAGTGAAACTTACTTGCGTTTCCTTTGCCAAACATCTTGAAGTGGCATAGTTCTTAACTGTCTCACTATTGAAAACAAAAGCGAATGCTGTGCGAGCTGCCATATTTGGATAATTCTAACAAAAGGAAAAAAACATCTTTCAGGTCTAGTTGCAAAACACCAACAAATAAGCCACAAGATACCATGAAAGACTGTTGTACTTCTTCCCATATTAGTGAAAATCCATTACCTGTTCTATCTTTGTATCGGCCAATTTGTTGGAAACTGTTAAACTTGGAACTGGATGAGCAGTCAAACTGAGCCTGCATTGATTCAAGGAAACGGCGAAACTAAAAATTAAAATGGCACTACATTTTATACGCTGCTTTAGAAATGTAAAGTGAAATTTTCTATAGCATGAATCAGGATTGAAGAAGCAACCTTTGGTAAATTAATCCAAGATAGTCAAGAGTGATATCATGATGGCCACTTTTACTCTCAAAGGAACTCACTTTCCACAGCTGAGCAAACAGCAGATAGGTGGAACTGTAAGACAAATTGACATTCTCATTGCATGGGGTGAACAAATGGTAAATTAGAAAACCTGCATATCCAGGCGAACGAATCTGCAACACATCCTTTTCTTCATGAAGTTATTAATTAGTCCTATTGTCTCTACGCAATCTAATTCTCCCTTCATCTTGCAAAATCTGTTTAAAGATTTGGTCAAGTTCTCTATTTTCTTCTCTAAGATTTCAATCTCCTGCTTCATTGATGTCGTTGGGTTATGAGCAACCTGCAAAAATAGCACATCTTTTAACAGAATACGCACAGAAATCAATTACTTTCGCTAAGATATGCAATAACATCATGCAAACTCGACATATTGTTATGGTGACTAACTAAAAAGGCAAAAAGGTCTTGCCATATAATACAATTACGTGAGCTTTCACGAATAATAAAGAAAGATCAACCCGCATGTTACTACACTACATACTATGCTGAGAAGTAGCGAATATGTAATTGAAGGATAGCAACTCTTTTCCCAGAAGCATGAAGTTGCAAATGTTAGACATCACACATGAATTTTCACTACCATGCACAATATAATGTCTAATGCAGATGATACTGATAGGAAGTAATGCATCCTTTTTGTGCAGAACTTAAAAAATGCTTGTGAGCTTGCATTTTGAACATACATATCACTTAAAAAATATCAAAGTCATTGGCTGTATACCTCACCTCCAGAATTAGAAAATAAGACAAATAAAATATCTTCTCTTTCTAAACCCCATGAAAAGGTATAAGGGACAAGTTTTAAGCCCTCTGATATGGATTTTAATACAAAGTCCTAATTGCTTTTACCTTTGATGGCACAATCTTGGACCTCTCACTTTATTCATAGTTTTTATCAGTTCAGGTAATTGGTACTTGGACCTATACAGCTTTAAGCACGTGATGTCACGATTCATTCCATAAACTTCAAAAGTGAAATCAAAACATAGCAGTGATTCTGATTTCATGCTTTGAACTTGGACATGTATGCATCCCATCTTTCCTCTCAGCCTGAGTGTAATGAGAATTCCTGCCTTACTTTCAACAATTTGGTCTTAAGACTTCAGAGATACTACCTTCTATCTCTTCTTTTATTTGCAACAACCACATCATTAGTTGCATGGCAGGAAACAAAAGTCTTGAATAAATTTCAGAGGCTTCCTGAATTTTGAGCAAAATTCATTATTCAAATTCTACTGTAATGTGACTACCGTTCCATGTCTGGACCATATCTGGTAACAATACATGATCACATCACAAAAGACCTGCATAAGAACAAATAAAGATGTCTAGACGCAACTCCTCAATTAGCAGTAACAATGAGGTCTCAAAAACCAGATGAGGAGGTTTTATTTCCTATTACTAATTATATGTGGAACAGTGAAAGAATACGACGCTGTAAGCCATTGTGCCTTGGCAACTCCTGAAAATTAAATATGGATCAAGACCTGAGAAGGACTTCCCATTGCCATAACAAGATATTCAGATTCAAACGATCTTAAGTATTTTCAACCACATTAATGATAACAATCATCTTCAAACATCTGAAAGTAATATTTGACAAACTTAGTCAAATGAAGGGTTATCATCTGAAATTTAAAAAAACTGTGGATTTGAGAAGGCTACGAAGTTGACATGTAACCATTGAGAAAGAAGCAACAATATTTCTCTAGTGATGGACAAGCAGATTAGATCCCATTGAACTTTATGTTTACTGTCACATCAGTCTCGGAATATGACAGTCATGCTCTTTCCTTCCATTCACTTTTTCTTTTTTGTCATTTTTTTTTCCTTTCCATCCTTTACGTGGGTAGTTTGAGGTGGAGGAGACAGGATGCGGTTGAATACACTGGATTTCACTTGATAGGAGAGAATGATACAACAACACCTAAACAAGTCACCTACCTTGTATCCATTCTCAGATTGAGTTGAACATTGATGATCCTCACAACTGCCGTCCTCAACAGCAAGCAGTGAGGTCTTCTTCATTATCAATTTTAATGCTTGAGACTCTTGAATTGAAGACCTCAAGATTTGTTCTGTTTTCTGCTCAAAACAACATCAGCATCTAATCCATGAATCAAGAGATTATATGAGTCAGTTGCTCTATACCTGCAGCCTCTCACGCTTCACACAATTTAAGCGCAATCTCTCCTTCTCATGCAACGCTTTATACAGCAGAGAGTTGATCTCATATAATCTGCAACTCAATGATGAAAAAAGCTCATTTTATACACCCAACATGCCACACATCAATGAGTCTTAACTCTCACAAAGTTAAAATGGACGCTACCTTTTCTCAGAAGCACCACGAGATTGATCTGCCTTCTGTAAAATTGCAAAGTGAAAACCATTACATTGCTACTTCATAAATTTTCTTTATATAAAAGCAAGGCGCTAGGGACAGGCATTCATCAATAGCCCAGCTAACCTTAGTCTGAATGTCAGAGCTAAGCAGCTCATAGTTTTTGACTTTCTGAAGGAGTACTAACATCTCATCGAGCACACTGATCTATACATCACCAAAAAAAATAAAAAAATGAAGATGCCAATGACTATGTCAAGAGGATGACTAAAAATTTGCATAACCTCAAAATAAAAAGAAAGAAAAATAAATAAATACCGTTCTCATATCTAGCTTGTCAACCAAGGGAGATGGTATTTTTCTGCTATCATCCAAGAACTTTGTAAAAACCTGCAAGTTAACCTCCAATATCAAGGAGAAGCATCGGGTATTGGACTACTTACTGTGAAGAGCACCACAAAAAGGTAAAATATAAAACCATAAAAAATAGTCGTACATCTTTCCAGTTTCTACGTGGTGGAATGCTATCGCCGGAATTCTCTCTTCCCATACAAGAATGTTTGGGATTCTCAGTGGAGGAATTGACATCATAACCCTCACTTCTTTTGATTTCTGAACTCCCTGTTGTCCTGGCAACCTTACTGACAAGATCTCCATCCTCAAGAGCATCTCCTTTCCTCTTTTGATGGTGAGATTCCTTCATCTCTTGTGCTGAAAAAATACGTGCTGAATGACAAGGCTCCTGCTGATTGTCATTACTAAGAATGCCCAAAGCATCAGACTTGGAAGTAGATATGCTTTCCTCAACAGTGGACTGCATGTTCTCATAATGGCGCATGTTGTGGATTTCTTTGTTGTCATTCTGCACTGGTTCCTTAGAGAGGCTCTGCATAAGCAACCTAAAGAATTAATAAAGACAAATAACAGAAACAGACTCATCGGTGTCAACAGAAAATCATGATGATCTTGAGGTCTAATCAGTTTCACGATATGACCTTTTTAGGCAAAGGCACATCAGTACTTTTGTTCGGATATGTGGAATCAGGCATAAGAGAAGAAACTTTTCTTTCCCCAAAAGAAACTTCCTCTATGGAGTTGACTCCATCTGCTTCGGTCTGGAGGTCCTTGAGCTGCTTTAAACTCCACAAATCCGACATATTCCTGCCCCTTGGAGATATCCTCTCAAGGAATTGGGACTTTATCTTGTTAACATCTTCAATTGGAGAGCCACCAGAGGATACAGATTTTAAAGGACTTCCAATTTGGTCTGAGTCAATGCCAATGGACTTTCTATACCAATTTTGTTGCATAGAGACATTATGTGTACTTTGATCATTTCCTGATGGTAATAACTCCTGATTTAGCCTTTGCACTGGGGAAGTTGACAACCTATGACTTACAATAGGTTCCTCATTATCCTTTCTATGAGCGACCACAATTTCATCCTTTCTCCGCAAATCCGACATATTCCTGCCCCTTGGAGATATCTTCTCAAGGAAATGGGACTTTATCTTGTTAACATCTTCAATTGGATAGCCACCAGAGGCTACAGATTGTAATGGACTTTCAAATTGGTCTGAGTCAATGCCAATGGACTTTCTATACCAATTTTGTTGCATAGAGACATTATGTGTACTTTGATCATTTCCTGATGGTAATAACTCCTGATTTAACCTTTGCACTGGGGAAGTTGACAAACTATGACTTACAATAGGTTCCTCGTTATCCTTTCTATGAGCAACCACAAATTCATCCAATGGAGGCTCAGCTTTCAAAGAGACCAGGGCGGTGTTTTCAGAACTCTCGGACATAGATCGTGGTTGCATCACTCCACCACCTGACATGCTGAAGTTGTTGGGATAGGCCATTTCTGTCTTTGCTGTAATAGGTTGATCATTATGATTAATGTGCAAAGCTGTGCGACCTGGAGATTCTCTATTCCTGGCAAGAGCTAGAGTTTTCTCAGCTTGGCTGAAATTATTATTCATCTTATTTATGATTGGGGTCTTCATTGGACTGTTATCATGAACAGCAACAGGGGTCTCTGTGCGTTTGCTTACAACATCTTTGCTAGTCCGTGCCTGACCGGTACTGGAAGGAGAACTAGATAGATAACCAGATAACTTAAGCTTTAATGCTTTGATTTCCTTCAAACGAGTAGAAGAAGGAGATGAATCAAGATTTCCAAACTTAGGAATGTTCTTCCACATAGATGACAGACTCAAACCATGCTGAGTTCTTTCCTTACTTAGCAGTGACCCAGACATTTTGGCTGAAGGAGATGCAAAGGGAAAGTTTGCAGGTGAACTAACTGTATCCAAAAACAATTGACGCCTTTTAGCTGCTAAAGACGATATAGAGCCTTTCAAATGAGATGTGTGCAATCTGTTGGGGTCCTGTTCAGTAGAATCAAGATTCTGACTTCCATTCCATGGGGAATTTTCCTTGATGGTTGCTTCAGTCACATGTTGAAATACAGGCCCAAGCTGCAAGGAGGAGAATTAAAAGCTTCATCCCAAACTATGGTCCATTTATTCCCAGAAAATGTTCAGATTATTGTATAGAGAGCAAGTATAAGAAACCAGAAGCTTAAAATTGATCTGGAAAAATCCCAGCATGGCCTTCACTGAATTTTAGGCAGAAGACCAGAAAAACAAAATAAAGGGAAGCAGACAGGCAGATAGCCTAGCCAACATGGATGAGAAACAGATGCGTAATTCACATCAACCAGTCAATTGTGGAATTATACATTGTTGTTCATAAAATGCAATCTTAGCAACAGACATCCATCATCCACTATATGCATTTTATCATCTCATAAGCTGCTCCTAAACTAGAGCATGTAATACTGCATATAGCTGCAGCAGATGGCTGCTACATGCGACCAGAGACACTTCCATTCTACTGTTAGTTTCTGAGACAAATCAAACTCAAAAGTACCAGGATGGTGCACATATTGTAGACGCCCCAGTAAAGCTAGAGTGGTTTTAGCTGGTCAAAATTTAAAACTCAAAAACCAAATCTGGAAATAAAAAAATAAAGTATAGACTAGGACAATGTTCTTACTTTTAGCGTCTGATTAGGAGTATGGATATGCTGATAAACAGGAGCATCGAGAATGAAACTGTCAACCATATTAGATAAATCACTTCTAACATTTTCAATGCACATTCCTTCAGAAGCACTATTTGCCTTGTCTAATTCATGATAAACTGCAACAGTTATCTGATTGGTTCCATCAGTGCCCATAGAGCTCATTATGTTATCTGCAGAGCCCTTGACATTCTCCTTACTGCTTCTACCCTCATCAGCATTGAAAACCTCGAAAGTAGCTGATGCATTTGCATTGTGAACATCAAAACCAGGAAGAGCTTGCAAATCCTGGCTGCCTTCCGCCAGGAGGGCATCCAAGGTAGGAGAAAGTCTACCATAGTCATACCTATTTGGATTATTCCCGATAAGGCTCATTTCATTCGAATCTTTACCGTCACTCTGAACATTATGCATTGGGGATGCAGATTCTGGACTCAGCTTCCTAGCATTTGTTAGCATCATAAAACTTCCAGAGTTAGCAGAGGTATTTTTTTCGGACGGTGTCTTCTCATCAAAGGTCAGATGAATGCTCGTTGGCGTCTTCTCCATGCCAGAGTTGGATCTTGCAAGGCTGCGGAAATGCATTGAGAACGCTGTAGAGTCCATCGTAACATCATGATTTTCATCTGAAGCAGCAGAGTCAGAGAGCCTTCCGGGTCTAATAAAGCTCGCGGAGACGGGACCAAAGAAATTGTCTTCTGAGAAATAGCAACAGCACACGACACACCAGTCAGGACAACAAAACTTCACGGCCAACATGAGGGCAAAAAAAATTTGTTTCTTTTGTTTTTTTTTGGGCCTTGACGAATCACACTTATCCTCGAAGGACAAAAAAAACATAGTGCTTCACGGGTGAAAAAAAAAAATCGATCTTCAGAAATCATGCCACAGCTGAGAGAGAGAAAAGAGAGAGAGGGAGGCGAAATCAGATCTTAGAAGGAATATGTGGTTCTAGTGCAAAAATTTGAAGCATAACCGCATTTGCTTCACAGCCTAAACATCTTTCCCACCAATTTTCACCAAGTCTGCTTGCTGTGCACCGCGAATTCCACCCTACAACGTTTTGGTTCAAAGCCAAAGCTCTGGTGACCTAAAATCGCACTAGAAATGCAAAACCCGAATCAACTCACCATCATTCGAAGTCGCGGAGCCGAACGTGCTGCTCCCGGGAGACGGCGACCCAATCGGCCTGAGGAACGACTTCCTGCCGACCCCGACCTCATCGGCGTCCTCCTCCTCCTCCCCGTCCTCCTTCCCGTACTCCCCGCTCGGCGTGAGCTCCCTCGAGTCGTCGCTGTGGTCCAGATCCCTGAACAGCGGCCGCGCCTCCCCAGCGTCGGCGGAGCCCGGGCCGTCGGGGTTGGGGTCGGAGGGAGGGGTGGTGTCGTAGTAGTCCTCGTCGCGCTTGAAGATGTGGACGGAGGTGATCTCCACGTCGGCGAAGCTGACGCGGCGGGACCGCTTCCGGCGGGCGGCGACGGTCTCGCCGCCGGTCTCGGTGTTGGCGGCGGGGTCGTCGGAGGGGAGGTCCTTCGACGCCATCGCCGGCGGCCGGCGAGGGTTTCCGAGTTCGATCGGTGGGCAGAGAGAGAGAAGGGAGGGGAGGAGAGGAGGAGGCGCTGGGGCTGAGAGAGGGAAATGATGGATTGACGTGCGTTTGAAAAGAGGGGGAAAACCGATGGCAGCTTTTTTCCTTTTCTTTCGAAAACAATTTTCCATTTTTAAAAAAAATAAATTTAATGTTCCCAAATTTTCTGAAAAAGGTAACTTATTTAAATGAGAAAATTCCAAATAAACACCGGAAATACTCTCAATTTCTCAAATAAAAATTTAAGTGAATCTTATTTTGAATAAATGTCTGATCATGCCATATTAATTCCAAAGAAAAGCCTGAAGTAATCATGGTTATTTCACATTAGGGCTAACCTTACCGATTGACAACATATTCCAACTGATTAAATATATTTTCATTGAACACAAGTTAAATTTAAATTAAATTAGATTAAGAATTTTAAAAAAGGAAAAAGACACAACTCGCCCATGTTTTCCTTTTTTTTAAATTCTATAAAAAAATAAAAAGGGAAAAATTATAAATTTTATAAGATGAAATTGCCCTTCATAGCCGGTTAATTTAGGCTTATTTTTTTAGATGATATGGGTACTTCAGGTTTTCATTTTAAACTAGATTTACTTCAAATTCTTATTTAAGAAAATGAGAGCATTTCAAATCCTTTTTGAAATAATGTCCACTTCAAGCCATTATTTAAGAAAATGAAGACTTTTCAAGCCTTTATTTGTAATTTTCTTTATTTATAATTATAATTTATGAATGGAATGATATTTACTTGCTCAAAAGATAAATAAATGATTTAGCTTGAATTTCGTACATATTGATTTTTCTTGTAGATTAATATATCATCTATTGAGCTATCCAAAAGAGCATGACGTTTGTCTCAAGCTCTACATATTTGAATACCGAGGGTAGAAATCGCAGCATGGACACTCAACATTATTCTCTGAAGTAGTAACATGACTAATTTGTTTGAAGTGGCTGACAATTTACCTTTAACTCATCAAAATATTTTGATTCATTTTTTTAACATTTAAACTCTTTTATAATCTTTAGTGATTTTAAAAAAGAAATTTTGACAAGATGGCGAAGGATAAAAATAGTTTTTTCTTTTGCTTGAATTCAAATAACCAAACCTCATATCAATGCATCTTATTTTTCTTTGGATAAATCTGCTAAGGTGGCAAAGCTAATTGTTCAACGGCAATCCCATCTTATATTTCTTTCGTGCAAAGAAGGTCAAACGGCGAAAATCGACTTGTTCTCGACCGGTCTCGAAATCACGATGTTCAGCATCATTACCTAGTCGTGGCTGAAGAAAAATTAATATAGAAGGAAGTAGTCGAAGTTGACTAAGAATAGAGCTTGCTGAAGAGGTCATTTTCTTCTTTCTTTCATAGTCTTTTCATCTAAGAGCTTGATGTTGATCCGTTCTGTTTTTACATGCTTATATATAACAACAGAGGAATAACTTCTAGATCTAAACCAACCACTCCTTGAATGACAGCTCAACACACACATAATAGAAAATAGAGCTCATGCATATGTGTACAAGAAACAACTCCGCTGAAGCAAATGACGTAGTTTACACTCTTCTAATTCGACTGACTGCTCCTTCTTCACGCCAATCCTTTGTTTCCTCTATTCTAGTTGACTTTAGTTGCTGAGTTTCTTCGTGCTGCTTCCCTCTAAGCATTTGTAGCACTGCATTCTCAACATCCCCTCGCAAACTAGGTGTGGGTTTGAACCTTAGACCCATTTTGGTGTGTATGATGCAATGGTCCCGTCTGGATAGTCCTTTAGTACAAATATCAACAATTTGGTAGTTGTTCAGAACATATCGTACACTTAGAAAAGCAAGAGATAGTTTCTTGCGAACAAAATGGAAATCAATTTCGATATGTTTTGTCCTGGCATGTTGAAGCAGCAATCAAGCTTAATCAATTGGAACACCACACTCAATTTCAACCAAACACAAGGATCTTGGTTATAAGGTCAAATCGTTATGACACGTCCCATACCGTGTCACACAATTTTGTTCCATAACCCGACGCATTAAACTCAATTAATCATGTGTTCCTAATTTTGATCTTGGCTCATGGCATGGCCTACTCGATGTTCAGTGGTCTTCTGGCATAGCTAGGCATCGTCTCACCCCATTGAGCACGGCTACGTCTTTCCTAGACAGCTTTTCCGAAAGAGCATAGGTTCAAAATCTATTGCGACCGGCTTTCATTGTCTAAGGGCATCCCATATAGGGGTAACGTTTGGTGTAAATGCTTGCGATGGGTTTTTTTAACCAACACATGTCCACTCAATTATGGCTAATGACATTGCGCATTGCACTCAAATGTTTCAATTAAGATAATGCACTTGGTCCATTTTCTTTGTATTAAAAACACCCGATGAAAATAATCGTGTGTGGGGTACATGGTCAAATCGACCCAGAAAAAATGATATCCTCCAATTTAAAATCCCACTGTTTTATATAGTATATAAAACCATTTTCAATGTTAAAACTCGACACCCGGGATTTTCTAATTAAATATCAAAATTTAACTATTTTGGAATAAATAACCAAAATTTCAATCACCACTCAATTTGTACAAATAAACACTCAATTGCATAAACTGAGCACACCACTGCAACCAACACGAAATTCCTATCACCGGCTATCTTACTATAATTTCGGGAAAATATCAAATAATTAAATAAATACCAAAATTAATTAAATAATTCATTTTAAATGCAATAAATAGCAACTTAGGCCGGAAATGCTAATCTAACCACTTAAACGGGCCTAGAAAATTTCCAAACCTATTTAGATAAATAGTACGACTACTTTAGTCCCTAATCTATCCGTTCTAACCACCTAACATGCACAAACGAATACTTAAATCACTAATCCATTATAACTAACCATCTAAACCCTAATTAGCTAAACTAATTATTCCTTAAGCATCATTAACTCCCTAAGTAGAGTTTAGCAAGTAAATTCATCGATTTAGCGTTCTGGTGAGCCCACGACGACGGCGACGCAGAGACGGGCAATAAACAACCTTGCAGCGACACCAATAGAGGACCAAGCGAGCCTGAAAATGGGCCTAAAAACCTCAAAGCCCTTGCTAGCTATTCGTTTTTGCTCCAAGGCCGAGTAAGCTAGAACGGTGACGGGAAAGGCTGAAATGGCGAGGAGGGTTTGCGGCGGCTGTAGCGAGCGACGGTGGCTGCTCCGGCGGCTTGGGCAATGACCAGGGGCCTTTGAGGGTGGCCTGAGGTGGCTTGGGGACACGGTTAGGCAACGAGACTAGCGGACGAGCGAGAAGGTGAACAGTAAACAGTCTTGGATCGGGCTTGCAGTTGGTGTGTGGCGGCTATGGTGGCTCCAAGCGATGGTCAACGGTCAAGGGGAGGCTGCTGGCTGGTTTCCTCTATAATTTTGAGCTCACAAATACTCAATATGACAGCTCAAGTGACGGTGTGCGGGGAGGAGGGATGGCGGTGCGTCCGCGCCTCAGTCCCCGAACATGCGTAGGGAAGGGGGTAGGGAAGGGGAATGGGTCATTCTCTAGTCCCACATCGCTTAGGGGAGAGTCCTAGGCTAGTTTATAAGGTTTGGGTCCCTCTAATCTGTGTAACACGTTTCACGTACACTCTCGCTGCGCTGAAAACAAACTCGTGAGGGAGGACGGCAGTGGCCAGGCCTCCAAAGCGGACAATATTGGGCTGGAATGAGGGTGGCTAGGTTCACGCCTCTACCCCATATAACACGATTTAAAGCCGTGAGGACTCAGTGTTCAAAGCAGATAATATTACACAGTGGAGTGTGCGGGGAGGAGGGATGGTGGTGGGTCTGCACCTCGGTCCCCGGACGTAATGCGTTTTAAAGCTGTAAGGACTTAGTGTCCAAAGTGGACAATATTATACAGTGGGGCTCGGGTCGTTACAAATGGTATCAGAGCCGACTTCCGACCGCGTGTGAGGCCACAACGAGGACGCTGTGCTTCTAAGGGGTGGAGAGTGTGACAGCCCAAGCGATGGTGCGCGGAGAGGAGAGATGGCGGTGTGTCTGCGCCTCGATCCTCGGACGTGTGCAGGGAAAGGGAAGGGGTCCTTTCTAGTTCCACATCGCTTAGGGGGGAGTCTTGGGTTAGTTTATAAAGGCTTGGGTCTATCTAATTTGTGTAATGCGTTTCACGTACGCTTCTGTTATGTTGAAAATAAACCTGTGAGGGAGGACGGCAGTGGCCAGGCCTCCAAAGTAGACAATATTGGGTTGAGATGAGAGTGGCCGGGTTCACGCCTCTACCCCCAGACTGTCACGCCCCGGACCCCGAGCGCGTGCCCATCCCTATCTGGTCGATAAAAATTTTGCGACTTCCCAGGACGAGTCGCCGACCCTTTCCATTTTATTGCACATGTGGAAGCGAAAAGAAATCCCCGACAAGAATCATCTCGGGATAGAAAGGCGGGATAATAGATTCACAAACAAACATGCTTTTATATATACACCGAGTCATGCACAAAGGTCTCGGCCAAAAGACTACAAAAGACTCGGCCTTCCAAAAGAAGCGGTCCTAACCGACCTACGCTTCCAATCACCTCCTCTCGCCTCCAGTCCTCCACTCGACGACCCTGAAAATGTTGTCCCACAACGGGGTGAGATATCATCTCGCGAGTCTAAGCTCTAAACACCAATTAGAGGGAAATACGCCAAGAAGCGTCCTAAGCACGCAATCACACAATCAAGGAGACTTACCTCGTCTCAGATCCACCCTGCAGGTCAGTTCAATTTATCTCATAGACAACACGAGAGCATGAGCAACAAATAAGCTCCAGTAATTGAAACGCCACACTCAATTAATCATGCGTTCCTAGATTTGATCTCGGCATATAGCACGGCCTACTCTCAGTTCGGCGGTCTTCTGGCATTGCTAGGCTTCGTCTCACCCCATTGAGCACGGCACGTCTCTTTATTAGACGGCTTTCCCGAAGGAGCATAGGGTCCAGAATCAACTGCGACCGGCTTCTCGTTGTCCAGGGGGTATCCTAAATAAGGATAACGTCCAGCTCAACAGCCCGGGACGATTTCTCATAACCATCACACGATCACTCAAATATGACCCGTGGCACCGTGCATTGCACTCAAATGCTTCAATTAAAATGGTGAGCCTGGCCTTTTCTTCGTATTAGAAATTCACATGAAATTACTCGTGTGTGGGTACACGGTCAACTTGATCCGTAAAAATTGATATTCATCCTTTTTAAAATCCCACTATTTCATATAGTACTAAAAACTATTTTCGGTGTCAAAACCCGACACCTGGGATTTTCTGAATAAATATTGGAAATTCACAATTTTTTGGAATTAAATACCAAAAGTCAAATCAACACTCAATTTGCATAATTTAACATTCACTTGCAGAAATTAACCACACCATTGCAATCAATCAGCACGAAATTCCGGTCACCGACTATCCCGGCCTAATTTCCGGAAAAATAATTAATAATTAAATAAATCAATTTGAATTATAAAAATACTAACTTAGGCCTAATCATTAAATTAATAACCAATACGGACTCGAAAATTTCCGAACCCTTCTAGATAAATAGTACAATTTATTTAGGCCTTAACTAAACCATGCTAACCACCTAACATGCTCAATTAAATAATTACATTTCTAATTTAATCTAACTAACCACCTAATTTCTAATAAAATAAATCTAAACACCCCTTAAATGTCATTAACCTACTAAGCAGAGTTTAGAGTATAAACTCATCGGTGTATCGCGAAATCGATTCACTGCGACGACGACGGGACGGCGGCCGGAACCTTAATTTTTGGCGGCGTCGACGAACTCTCGGACCGGGCCTAAAACGGGCCCAACAAATCTCAGCCCAAATCTGAGATTTGTTTCCAACTTGGGCTGGGCTTCACTTGATTCGCGGGCTGAACTTCGGTGGACTTGGGCTTCAATTAACGCGTGCTTGGAAAGGCCGAGTTGAGCTTGAATTCAAGTGGGCCTTAAGCTTGTAATGGAATTGGGCCCGAGCCCGAATCATTTGGGCTTTGGCCGGGTTAAACAAAATGGGCTTCTCTGGTTTCTTGGACGGGCCCAACCGCTGGCCGTGAAATCCACCGGACCGAGCGCCGCCAACCGGCGAAACGGAGCCGTGTCTTCGGGGCTTGGCCGGCTTAGTCAAGCGTCGAGCTCAAGGTGACGCCGGCGAAGACACAAACGAAAGATGGAGCAGAAAGCAAAACTGGCGGTGGAGTCTTCGAGCGGATGAAGTCCACGGCGTTAATGGGCTGAAGAAATCGAGCAAAGGGACTTCGGTGGTGGTGAGTCACGGACGGTGGCAGCTTCGCCGTGAGCCGCTTCAAGGAGTTTCGGTGGGGTGTGGCTTCTGCTGCACCCGGTGGTCAACTAAGGAGAGGGAGAGCTTGGGTTGTTGACCGATGATGGGGCTTCGCTGGCGAGCTGGTGGAGAAGACGCGAGGAGGGGCAGAAAACGTGGACTGCCGGTCGCTTAAGGAAAGATGAACCGATTTGTTGACTCACGTGCCGGCGTCGATGGAAGCGATGGAGAAGCGCTTCGGCCACTTGTTGGAGTCAACACACGGGCAGCTTGCTCGTGTCTTCCATTGACTCAGGTGCTGGAACTTGCTGGCCAACACTCGGCAAAAGGAAGCTCGGGCTCGCGGACGTGGAGAACAAGAGATGGTGGGAATGGCAGAGAGCGTGGGAAGGGAGCTTCGACAAAAACGAAAGAAAGAAAAGGACAGATGCAATTGGTCTTCGCTCATCGCACGAAGGGAGAGAGGCGGTGGAGAGGCGTGTGAAGGAAGCCAAGGAGGGGCCCAATATCCTCAACCCTTAGCCATTCCATTTACTCCCTTGTCCCCTATTACTTTCTACCAATTTAATTTTCACAAACTAATCCAAAATGAAGCCAAAAAAATGCTGTCCAAGCATAATTCGAATTTCACACTTTAGTCTTCAATCTCTCCATTCAATTTCTTCACCAATTCTCTAAGTCGAGGTCCAATTTCGCCAAGGAAAAATCCCGAACAATTTTCTGTAAGTCCCTGACGCTCACATGCACAGTTTAGAAGTCCCAATTTCCATCGATTTAGCCCATTTGAATTTCCGCTGATTTTCCGTAACGTCCGAATCAATTTTCCGCAAAAATCCCAGAATCTCTGAAAATTCCTCGGAGAGTGAGTCGACGTTCCTAAAACAGGTTGTGACACCTCAGAACTTTCAATTTTTTTGAAATCGGGTTCAAATTTGCGGTTATTTTCAATCCGGCGCGCTTTTAGCGTGACCTAGTCTACCGGATAACTTTTAGGAATTTTTGGTGCAATTGACTGTGATCGATTTATCTCGAGTCACAAAGTACATCTTCGACCCATTGGCAACTCTCGGTTGTCGTGAAAATCTCAAGGATTCAATTACAGCACCGGGTACCAAAACGACGTAAAATCAATTTAGTGTCGATCGATGAGAAATTTTTTTTTCAATCAAGTGGAATCACCCACAATTTGATCACATATCTCAGTCGAATCGACCTATCTTTGATTTCTGATCGATCTCTGACGGTGCCGTAATGGCCCTTGCAAATCAACACGGTTGAGCAGTCGATTCTTGGTCGAATTCTCAAGTATAATTGCATTTAGATTCCCTAATTGTTTCCCCGGATAGTCCAGTTATCTCGTGAGTGATCAGCTCAGAGAATAGCACTATTAGCGTTTTGATGAAAGGCCCGATTTATTTAATCGAAAACAAGTTATGAAAATTCAGGCTGTCACACAGACAACGCGTTTTAAAGTCATGAAGACTCAGTGTCCAAAGCAGACAAGCGACGATGCGCGGGGAGAAGGGATGGCGGTGCGTCCGCACCTCGGTCCCCGGACGTAATGCGTTTTAAAGACGTGAGGATTCAGTGTCCAAACCGGACAATATTACATAGTGAGGCCGGGTCGTTACAAATAGTATCAGAGCCGACTCTCGATCGCGTGTGGGGCCACAACGAGGATGTTGTGCTCCTAAGGGGTAGAGAGTGTGATAGCCCAAGCGACAGTGTGCGGGGAGGAGGGATGGCGGTGCGTTCACGCCTCGGTTCCCAGACGTAACGCGTTTTAAAACCACGAGAACTCAGTGTTCAAAGCGGACAATATTACACAGTGGGGCCTAGGTCGTTACAGCAAGTGCTGTTGGAATGTCTTGATCTTGGAAGGAATTATCAAAGCAATACCAACACTGAAGTGCATCGTGTCCTGGTCGTTTGCAGATTTGACATATCACTCTTGCACCTCATGTTGCTTTCTCATCTTGACTATTTTTAAGTGAGGAGTTCAGGGGAGGATATGACTTAACTTCCTGATATCTTTGTGGAGCACCTGCGTAAGGCTGAAATCCTTGGCTAGAATTATTCAGTTGTGGTTTATAAGCTTGAACCTCTTGTTCTTGGTTCGAATCACAGGCTCTGTAACTTTGATTTCTTCCATAACCACAATCTCGAATACTATAACTTCGACCACTCCTACCATAACTAATTCCATCTCTATTTCCATAAAACCTATCATTTCCTCTCTATCCTATGAAGGCAAGACTTGATTGAACTGTCTCACTATCCACATTCTGATTCCTTTCAACATTCCTTTGCCCATAATAGGCGAAGTTTGGGTTATATTGGTTTGAGGAGTAATTTTGCAACATTGTTTCAAATCTCTCCAGTTGCGAAATAACTTCATCATAATCCGGTTGATGTTTCAAACAATACATTTTTGTTCGAAAATTCTCATACTCCAATTCTAACCCTTCCAAGACTCTGAACACCTTTGTTATCTCATCCAAAGGCTTATCGATTGCGTTCAACCGGTTGCAAATCAATTTATACTCTCTCAAGTATTCAGATGATGGCCTACTTTGTTTTTGACATGCTTGGAGTTTCCCTCTTAGCTCAAATTCTCTAGCTACAGACTTCTGTGTAAATTGGTTTAACAAAGTTTGCTATACCTCATAAGATGTTTCCAATCCAATAATCAGCCCCAGGATGTGACAGCCCAAGCGATGGTGTGCGGGGAGGAGGGATGGGGGTGCGTTCGCGCCTCGGTCCCCGGATGTGCGCAGGGAAGAGGAAGGGGTCCTCTCTAGTCCCACATCGCTTAGGGGGGACTCCTGAGTTAGTTTATAAAGGTTTAGATCCCTTTAAATCTATGTAAGGCATTTCACGTACGTTTTCGCTGCGCTGAAAACAAATCCGTGAGGGAGGATGGCCAATGGGCTGGGCCTCCAAAGCGGACAATATTATGGCTTGGGAGAGAGAAGGCTCGAGGGATGACCCTCTGCCCCTGCGTAACACGTTTTAAAGCCGTGATGACTCAGTGTCCAAAGCGAATAATATTACACAAGGGGGCTCGGGTCATTACAAATGGTATCAGAGCCAACTCCCGACCGCGTGTGGGGCCACAACGAGGACCCTGTGCTCCTAAGGGGTGGAGAGTGTGACAGCTCAAGCAACGGTGTGCGGGGAGGAGGGATGGTAGTGCGTCCGCGCCTCGGTCCCCGGACGTGCACAGGGAAGAGGAAGGGGTCCTCTTTAGTCCCACATCGCTTAGGGGGGAGTCCTGGGTTAGTTTATAAATGTTTGGGTTCCTCTAAATTTGTGTAATGCGTTTCACGTACGTTTTCGCTACGCTGAAAACAAATCCGTGAGGGAGGACGGCTGATGGGCTGGGCCTCCATAGCGAACAATATTATGGCTTGGGAGAGGGAAGGCCCGAGGGATGACCCTCTGCCCCTACGTAACGCGTTTTAAAGCCGTGAGAACTCGGTGTCCAAAGTGGACAATATTAACAGTGGGGCCCAGGTTGTTACATAGGATATTCTCAAATACTACTCCACTGATCCACAAGGAAATTAGTTGATCGGTTCTGATCCAATCTGCATAATTAGGGTTTGGTTCTTCAACCGCCTTATTGTTGACATCTACTCGTATCTTTTGTGGTGGTGGTGAAACCTCACCATTGACGAACCCAAACAACTTCTGACTTCGAAGAAATCTATGAAACTAAGCTTGCCAAAGAAGAAAATTATCTTCAATGAGCTCAATCGTGACAAAATTGCTCAAGTTTACGTGAATAGGCAAAGGAAATTTAGGAGCTCTTGCAGCCATGAACCGGTGTGTATCTCGAGCGCTCAGAGAATGGCTCTGATACCATGAAGAAAAATTAATACAGAAGGAAGTAGTCGAAGCTGAATGAGAAGAGAGCTTGCTAAAGAGCTCATCTTCTTCTTTCTTTCATAGTCGTTTCATCTTAGAACTCGATGTTGATCCGTTCTGTTTTTACATGCTTATATATAACAATAGAGGAATAACTTCTAGATCTAAACCAACCACTCCCCGAATGACAGCTTAGCACACACATAATAGAAAATAGAGCTCATGCATATGTGTACAAGAAACAACTCTGTTGAAGCAAACAATGTAGTTTACACCATTCTAATTCAACTGACTGCTCCTTCTTCACGCCAATCCTCTGTTTCCTCTGTTCCAGTTGACTTTAGTTGTTGAGTTTCTTCCTGCTACTTCCTTCTAAGCATTTGTAGCGTTGCATTCTCAATAGTGGCAAAAGAGCATGAAGTGGTCGGCCCCGAGGCTCCAGTTCCAGATTGGGTGCTTGGCGGCGGCGACGTCGATGTAGTTAACCACAGCCCGCCCGATGGCGTGTGTCTCCCAGGACTCGGGCTTGTAGAGGTATTGGACAAGCATGACCACGCTGAAGGGGAGGAAGTAGATAAGGGCCTTGTGACATTCTAAAATTCGACTCCATCTCAAATATATGAAATAGGCATTTTGTCGACGTACTTATGGTCATTTTTCTCTGAGTTGGCCACTCATGAGTTAATCGATCTATCGGGTGAAGCCATTAAGGGATATAAACGCGACAGACTTGAGAATTCGATCAGAGATCGACTACTCGACTGTGATAATCGACAAGGGTCAATACGGCACCGTTATAAGTGATTAGTGATCGGATATAGGTCGATTCAACGGAATCGTGTAATTAAATTGTGGGTGATTCCATATGATTGCAAATTGTGGGTTGTTTTCCTCTGAGCCCTTAGTCGTCGGCTGCCTCCTTCCTCCTCCTCCCCCATTTTTTAATTAATTAATTAAATTTTAAAAAAATTAATTAAATTAATTATTATATTAAAATTAGAATTATACGAAAATGACGTCGTATTTGTGTGTGATTTGTTGAGTCAGCCTTCCGGCGAGCCACGTAAGCGAAAATTAATAAAAAAAAATGCCACGTAGGATTTTCAGCGAGGTTCGTCGAATGTGGCACTCAAGTGTCCCATTTTTCATAAAAGTGGCACTTAAGTGTCATTTTTGTAAGTTTTGGCAGTTAAGTGTCCATTTGTGTCAACTTTTGGCACTTGAGGCGTTCTTTTGTCATTTTTTATGAGACAAAAGAAAGTTTATGATAGAATTGGGATTAGAGTCAAAGTTAGAGACTTTTTAGGGTTTTGACAATAAACTTATAGATTATTTAATAACCATATTCCCTAATATCATATGGGTGATTCAGTATTCATGCGAAAACATATATTATATGGACATTTTTTTATACAGTTTGGGTAAACCAACCTGTAAGACTGGCGTTTTTTATTTTGACTGTTTCCTCGTTTGGGGAAGAGAAGTTCATCGTGAGAGATCTGAATAGGTGCCGGTTCTTGGGGAAAATTAATAGAAGGATGAGACTCCCCATGAGCCTAAGCAATTGATGCAAAGCATGAGCTGCCGAGTGCGTTTCGGCCACAGACTCCCTCACACAAGCCAATTGATCCTCGTCGTTGCTTCAGAATCGAGGTCTTGGTCTTGGCACGGTCTTGATCATTCGTCCATCTACATTCGTTGCATCATGCTTCTTCGTTTCACCTACGACCGATGGTACCGGTATTGATTCAACGGTACCACCTGCGACGTTGTAGAAACTCCGGGCACAAGATTGGGGTTGTGATTCCAAGCTCTTCTCCTATGCTGGTGGCATTGGGTGTGATTTTCTCGGGATTTGTATAAGATGGTATTGTGGCGCTTCATCCCAAATGTAATTCTCGAGGTGTGATTCATATGGGATTTGTGTCGTTTTGTCTCTCCTTTATGTTATATATACACGTAAAAGATAAAATTCAAATAAATATGATAAATTGCAAGCTTTTGATTGGATGGTATGGAAATTCATTAATTTTTTATTAGTTTTGTCAATTAATCTTTTTTTCTAACATTTTCCATTTCTTTGCAAACATGTGATGTGCAGCTTGATACTAGCATACGTCTAAACAATGAGAAGGCTAATCCATAAACTCTAAAATCAAAAAAAATTATTGTGTTTTTCTAAAAAATAGTTGCCAAATTCAAGTGGAAAATTCTTCTCCATAGTCTGGAGCCCATAGCCCATGACCATTCACAGGCCTATCTATCTAGTAATCCACTAAACAATAGTTCACCTAAGGGTTCATGGGCCCTTACTTGGTCTACAAATGGTTTTGATCCCAGGCCTTCCCAAACCAACTCGGTCACAGGGTCTCTTGACTCCAAGTGTACTCGGTCGAGCTTTCTCGTGGCAGCTACAGCTATGAAATGTTGAGGGCGTTTGCTGTGCCTCGGCTCTTGCCTTTTGAAATGTTTCTTCATCCAGTTTTGAAGTGCTACGACGAGTCTTATGTAGGTCATACAGAACACCAACACATAGAAAAATGGTTGAAGAAACTAGTCCATGACTTAATATCGGTGGAATGCTACCTCCAATTCCCTGTACATTTGATAGAGCCAAAGATCCCCTTCACCCCCCCCCAAATTGATAGGGGTATGCAAAATATCAGTGTGGAGCATACCGAAATCCCAAACGAATCACTTATTTGAATTGATTTCCCATTAGCAAGGGTAGGAGCAAACAGAAGATTTACTAAGTCAATTTGATAGCTCTCATTGTGACATCTTGATTTTTCAACCCTGTCCCGACTTAATGAAATGGGTTTTTCATCGACGTGCCTTTGGTCCTCTTTCTCTGAGTTAGCCATTCACGAGATAACCAATCTATCAGATGAAGTCGTTAAGGGATATAAACGTGACCGACTTGAGAATTCGATCAGAAATCGACTGTTCGACCGTGCTAATCGGCAAGGGTCAATACGGCACCGTTATAATCGATTAGAGACCGGAGATCGGTCGATTCGACATAAGCATGCAATTAAATTGTAGGTAATTCCACCTAATTGCAAAATTCGCGTCGAATGGTGCTAAACCGATTTTTCTGTTGATTCTGTACCTTATGCCTGTAATTGAGACCTTGAGATTTTTACAACAACCGAGAGTCGCCAATGAGTCGAAGAGGCACAAACGTGGATTGAAAATTATCAACCACGAGTCAAACGTGATAAAATTCCTAAAAGCTACCTGGTAGGTTAGGTTACGTTAAAATCACGTCCGATTGAAATTAATCATGAAATTAAACTCGGTTTCGTGAATTGAAAATTTCAGTGTGTCGCGATTTATTTTTGAACGTCAACTCATCATTTGAAAAATTTTCGGCGAGCCTGGAATTTTGGCAGAAAATCAAAATTGGGCAATTTAAATTCAAGAAATTCGGAGGGGCCTCTTTGATTGGATTTTTGGGCTACTAAATTGAAGTAATTTGTGGAGAAATGATGGAAATTGTATGGCAGCTTTAAGGAGATTTCTTGGTCACAAAATTGGCTTGAATTTGTGAAGAACGTGAGTTGAATGGGTGCAAATTCGTAGGGCTGTGGGGCTACCATCTTTGGCCTTCATTCTTGGCTTGTTTGAGAAGTTTGGGAGGGAAAATTGGTAGCTGGTCATGGTTGAAGACTTTGAGGCTAGTACTCAAGTGTTTTAGAAATTTAAACTTGACTTCTAAAGTTTCTTGTTCCACAAAATCAATTTTTAGCTAGAAATTGATTTTTTTTTTTTTTTTTTTACTCTTTGAACGAGTTGTCAAGCATAAATATGCATTCGGTAATGAGACATAATTTCTCCCTCACGAGCGGGCATCAATAGGAGGTGGCGGGCAAGCGGATGGTCGGCTAGTAGTGAGAGCAAGCGATGAAAAGAGTTTTTATTTATCATTTTTATTCTAAAAATAGAAAAAAAATTTACTTCTTATTTTTGTTTTAAACCTATTTTTGGACTAAAAATTTGTTCTAGAAATAGAAAAATGAAATTGCGTTACCAAACGGATTTCTGTTTTAAATATGTTTTACGGGCATAAAAATAAGAAAACATAATGGTTATTATGCGCGTCCTAATTTACAATGAGATTACACCATCTTTTGAGGATGGAAAGAATATTAGGGGTGTGCAAAAGAACTAGAAATCGCTCGGATTGCCCGGAACGGCAAGACTAGACCCAGACCAGAATTGGCGGTTCCCATGAGGGCCAATCCGATTCTTGGTTCCAATTTGATGGAATTGGTGAGTATTGATTCAGTTCTTGATTCTAGGCGTGGAACCGCCCGTTCGCTCATCCAAAACCAGTATATATTTATATATTTTAAAAAAGAAATTCCGTCTAAATTAATTAATTATTTTGTAGTTTTTCGACCACATATGTATGTACATATATATTTGTAGTTATTGGACATTATTGACTTATTTTGTCTCTTGGGTGTGTAATAGGATTAACTCCCTACTTCTTCTTATCTTTTTATTCTAATAATTCATTTATTTGCTTTCTAAACCAAAACAAAATAAACAAATATAGAGAGAGGAGAGAATCGATTGGAGATGTCCATAAGAGCCAACGGCTCATTTTAAGAGTATAATTAGGTCTATCCTTAGCCATTTCCATGATTAAATTAGGTTGAAATTGAAAAAAGATGGATCAAGTGAATGTTTTAACCTCTGTGAAGGTTAGTACTTTTAACGTGGAGTCTAATTCTCCACATGTTTCCAGTGTTGGGAAACATTAAGAGAACTACACCATGACCTTTGAAGAAATTTAATTTTTAGTTAACGAGTATTGTCTATTCGTTCCGCCCTATAGTTTTCAATCCTTAATATGACTTGGGTCTAGTTTCTGGGTCAATCCATGGAACCAACTGGTGAGTTTCCATTCCAATTTTTCAGAATCAGTTCTTAGTGGGTGGTTTCTGGTTCCAAGGTGAGAACCGTCCACCTGGACCATGCTCACTCCTAAAGGATATTACCTCAACAAGCATCGACATATGTACAAGATTACATAGAGTTTGATCTTAGGTATTTAGGACAAAAGTCATTCTTATCTAACTCTTTTGATTTAACATCCATTGGACGGCATTTCTCAATAGAGTAAATAGAAAAATGCTAGTTTAGGAATTAAGAGGATCCATTGAAGCATTGGTGTTGCATGTGTGGTATATATAGTTAGCTATATATCATTCCATATCTTGAGCAAATTCAAGAAATTTGTCAATTTAAGTTTCATTTTCCTTTTATTTTGTCCTTAGAAGAAGCCAAAATCCATTGTAAATATGATATTTTTCAAGAGTAACTTGGAAGCATGAACAAACAAGATAATTCGAGCAAGAAATATGTTGACACCTAAATTTTGGCAACCCTAAAGAAATAAAATAAAAATTGTATCAGAGCAAATAAAAGGAAAAATAAGGGAGGATCAATTTGATTGATTATGAATGGAAGGTGGAAATTCTGATTAGCCACCCTTGTTCTGGCGAATATTCAAATATTAGTAAATGTGGAAGCAAATTCTCGGTCAAAGAAATCAGGTGAATAAAAAAAGCAAGAAGTTTGATAAAAGGGAAGGAATCAAAGCGTTCAAGGAAAAATCAAGCTGATCGCGAAATCATGCCCCGATTTGTAGACCACGAACTAAGGCAACAGAGAAAGGAAGCTTGGAAATTGCCATGGAAGGGGTGTTAGGAACCACTATAAAAGGGGGGGAGCATTACGTGAACTAAAATGGGGGCAGCAAAAAAGAAAAAGAAAGCGTGAGAAAGTGCAGAAGAGAGAAAAAAGCGGCGTGAGGGATAGAGTGAAAAAAAGGGGAGAAGTTTGCTCTTGTCCATTCAAAGTCAACTAGCCTTTCTATTCTCTAACAATTTGTAGAGAAGAAAGAAGTCAGCAACAGCAAAGTACAGATAGAGAAGGAAAGAGTGAACGTGAGAAAAAGAAAAGAAAAAAAGAAGGGGAGCCTTTTTCTTCAGCAAGCCATCGCCCGACGCTCGCGCCTCTATAACGCGTCACCCTTCTGCCCGCGCCTCCGTGCTGCTTGCCATCGCACCAGCAGCCCGCGCCACCTCCGCTTGTGTCACCGCACGCTTCTATTTGACGACCGCACCAATGCAACTAGTAGCCCGTCCATTGCTGTCCTCTTTCCAATGAGCTTCGAGCACCTGACGCCTGCCATCGTCTGCTTCAAGAACCCGTGACCTACAGCCTAGGTAGCACGGACACGGCGACACGGACACGCGACATGACACGACACGGACACGCGATACGTCATTTCTCGAAAAGTAAAATTTCGACACGTTCCGACACGTTAAATATTAAATAAATATTTTTATTTTTAATTAATTTGATTCAAATTCATAAATAAATAAATAAAGAGTTTACAATAAATTTATATTAATAATATTAATAAGACTTACACTTTTTTTTTATTTCATTATCCCAAATTTATATTTATTTTTTGAAATCCTCCCCTCTCCCCAAATTTAATTTTATTTTTCGAAACCTCCCACCCCCAATCTGCGCCCAAGCTTCCCTCGTCTTTTTCCCCCAAATTTTTTTCGCTTTCTTTTTCCCTCCCCACCACCTGACAGCGGTCGATTCCCCCCACCCCCAAATTAATTTTTATTCTTTCCCTCCCACCATCGTCCATTTCCCCCACCTGTCCGTCACTTTCCCTCCCCCCCAAAATACGTACCCATCAGACTCCCATTTTGTTATTATTTTTGAGTTTCTCAGAAACCCTAGCTTCTTTAATCCTCCTCGCCGCTCGCGACCTTTCCTCTTCTCCTCCTCCCTCCTCGCTGCACACACGACCACCTTCCTTGCCGCTCCTCGCCCGACCCCTTCCTCGCCGCTGCTCGCCGCTCCTCGCCCGACCCCCTTCCTCGCCGCTGCTCTGCCTCTCTCGCCCGACCCCTTCCTCCCCGCTCGCCGCTCGCCGCTCGACCGCCTTCCTCTCTTCTTCCTCTCACCTTTGATCCTTTCTCCCTCGCAGCTGTAGCCTCGTCCGATCCATCGCAACATCACAGTGGCGGCCCTCGCCTCAGTTTATGCTCGGCCGTCTCTCGCCGTCGCTCGCGGTCTGCTCCCTCCCGGACACGCGTGTCGAAACGTATCGGGCAAAGGTTGACCACGTGTCGGAAAATCTGACACGCGTTGACCACGTGTGCGGCCATGTCCGAGCGTGTCGAGGTGTCCGACACGCTCCGACACGTGTCAGACACGACACGGAAGCACGGACAATGTGTCCGTGCTACCTAGCCTGCAGCAACTCGTAGCCGTGATTACCAGCAGCACCTCTGTAGCCGCGAAAACCAGTAGCACCTTTGCCCGCGACCTGCTTGCCTGTCGCCGCTATTGGTCTGCCCACCAGTTGTCGTGCCTCCCGTTGCCCGACACCCGCGCCACCATCTCTGACGCCAATGCCACCTCTACTTGTCACTGACACCGTAGCAACTGCCGCAAAGAACCTACCTAAATGCTGCCTGCACCGCTGCCTCTCCAACCACCAAGCACCATCAACCACGACGACCCTCGCCATCTTGAGTTCATCGACTTGACACCGGCCCGCTGCTGGTCCGCTCGCCACAGCCCGACCTCGGCACAAATCATCATTCGCAAGTCTCATGAGCCGGTCCAGTTTAGAGAATTAAAAACCTAGTCAAGGTAGTTTTTTTTAAAAAAAAAATAAATTTTCGTTATTATTACTTGAACTGGAACATTGGTGTCGATGTTGATTTTATGAATATTTTAGGCATGATCCGTAGAGTGTTGTTGCTCAAAAATCACTACAATTATTAATTTGATTCGTAAGACGTTGAATCATTTTTTTTTTAATTATATCGATTTTTTTGGCACTTTGATAGTATTTTGATTCTTAAATTATTATAATTATTAATTTAATCTGTAGACTTCGGATCAAATTTTTAATTATTTTGAACTTTATTATATATTGTGATGTTTAGGGTTAAAGTAATCGTTAATTTAATCCGTGAGACAATGGATTATTTTTTAATTATTTTAATTTGTCATTTGTTGAACATCCTATGTGGCTTGGATATAATGTCTATTTGGTAATTGCTTGTCTTGGAAAACACTAAAAAATAAAATAAAATCAAATCTTGCATCCGAATATGTTGGTTTCGTAAAATAGGATTGCATTTTTTTAGATTGCGCGTTAGGATATGTAGGACTTCATTATCTAGCTTGAATAGGATTGCACATAGATTATGATTGGATCTAAATAAGCTTTTTTTTTAATAGATAGGGTCTTAGATAATGTTTGCATGTTTTAATAATCTCGATTTAAAAAAAAACAGTTTTCTAAGATTGGATAGGGTTTAAGTCAAATTAATCCCTAAAATAGATTAGAAAATTATTCATTTTAGATAGTTTAATCAGGTTTTTCTTTATTAATAATTTTAATAAAAAAGTACAAAAATATTAGGTGCATGTCAAATAGTTTGCATGTTAGGTTCATTTAATTAGAAATTGCTTGTCAATAGAATTAAGTCATGTAGTTAAAAATGCATAATATATATATGTTTTAATTTCAAGATAAGATAAAATCCCAGAAAAATAATTACTTGCTTTTAGTGTGTTGAATTCCTTTGGTGTAATTTATTTTATTTATTGAATGATTGATAATGGTTGAGCATCCGTGTGATCACCCAATTGCGTGATAGTGATTTAGGTTAAAATCAATCCAAACTACTTGCAAAGACATTTTTGAAAATAAAAAAAAAATGGTACCAAAAGGGCATTAGAGAAATCTAGTGTAACCAAGTCCCCGAATCCAAAGTCTTTGTTTGGAGAAGTAAAATAATTATCCCATTATTTTACTTAGGTGTTTAATTGACCTATTGTAAATCGATTAGTGGCGACTCCTAGTTAATAATCTTTTGCATGCTAAAATACTTAAACCTAAGTCGCGAATTGGTATGGGCTTGGAAGAACTCAAGCTAAGTTTAAATTTAGTAGTCTATTAGCCAAACCCTAGGTGGTGCACCCGAGGTTAGGTCGCGACAAAATATATTGCGGAAATAAAGCCTGAATACAATTGATTTATGTGGTTGGCGATGTGCCTACCGTATAATGAGAGATCGACGGGATGGTTCCTTTATAATTTGGCTAAGAGAAGATTGCAATCGCCCAAAATACTCACACTCAAGTGTTTTTTTATCCTAGGTACATCCAAAATTGCAAGAATCGATCGCGAAAGATGAGTGTTCCTATGCTTTCATCTCTCTTATATGACGGCTCTTAAAAGCTCTCTAGAATTTTCACAAGTTTTTAATAGAATATGAGTTTCGAAAAAGGGGTCATACCAAGCCTGGATCGAGACTGCATCGTAGGGTTGGACGCCTAGGTACCGTGTTGGAAACATGTCCAACTTCTGGCCATGGGCTGGCAGCCCGACCATACTTTTAAATTGTTGTGATTGAATGCCGAAGTTGCGAGGCTCGAGAGGTTTAAGCATCTCCTTTCTTTTCACCATGAGAAGAATTATTCATCCTCCACCATTTTTCTTAGAAAAAGAAGAGGTCTTAGAAGCTGTGCCTGAAAATGCCAAAGTCCAAGTAACTCGAAAGCGTGAACAAACGAGACAATTGGATTCAGAAATAGCATGAACACAGCTCATTTATGTGGTTGATGATGTGCTTACTCTACAAGGAGAGATCGATATGATGATTCTTTTATAATCGGTTAAGAGATGATTATAATTGCTCGAAATTCTCACTCATCCTAGGAATATCCAAACCTACAATAATCCATCACAAAAGGGGAGTACGCTCATGTTCTCGTCTCTCTTAAATGACGGCTCTCAAAAGCTCTCTAGAGTTTTCACAAGTTTCCGATATAACATGAGTATTGAAAATAGGGTTTTACCAAGTCTGGATTGGGACCGCATCGCAGGGTCGGCTGCCCCGGGTACCGCTCTGGAAACATGTTCAGCTTCTGGACATTAGCTAGCAGGCCGGCAGTTGTTTTTCATTGTTGCGATTGATTGCTGAAGTCGCAAGGCTCCAGTGGTTTAAGCATGTCCTTTCTTTAGAAAAAGCCATTGAAGAGGTCTTAGAATTTGAGCCCGAAACTTTGGGGTTTTCCAAATTCCGAAGATGTATTCTTCTGCAATAGCGATGAGGAGGGAATTACACATCAGAATGTATGTCCCCAACGAGGGATGTACCATGCAGCAAAGCAATTAATTAGGCACATCATGTCTGCCAACTTTAGTACATAGTCAGTTTAGAGTATCATTGGGTCGGGGATGAGCAAAGTCAAATCCCACATCGGATGTCCGTGCTCTCAATTTACAGTACATTTAAATTCTTTAAACCTGGTTTTCTCTATATTTCTTTAGTAATTGAGCATCTAAAATACTTGCTCGAGAGGTAAACAGTGGGTTTAGAGTATCATTGTGCTGGCACGAGCAAAGACTGATTCCACATTGCATGTCCGTGCTCTCGATTCATGGTACGTTTAAATTCGCAAAACCAGGTTTTTTCTATACGTTCTCTTTAATGATTGAGCGGCTAGGGTTTGTAGATTAGGGCGATTTTTTTGTCGCCGCTGGCCTTTGCCCTAATTTGCACGTCATCCGTTAGGATAGCGACGTCCACGAACCTGTCCCGGAGGCAGGTCACGTCGAAATTTCCCCACACAGATTCCCCCAGCTCTGCCTAGCTTCTTTCCACCTTTTCCTGTTGAAATTTATAGCGGCATTTCCCTTTTTCCACGCAAAAGACTCCAGTGAAGACTCGATATGAATAGAAGAAAATGGCTATAAAAACACTCTCCCTCTATTTCTCTGTCGTCTTCACGATACAAATCATGCCCTAACTCCATTCAGTCCATCTCTCAGAAGATTTGAAAATTATCTGCAGGTCTGTCGAAGAGCATTCTCAACAAACCAAGACCGTGACTAAGGTGTGAAATCTAGTATGACACTAATGTTTGATTTGTTTACAAGAAAATGTTGATATATATGATTCCGGTTCTTTATGCTTGCAGAAAAAGGTGGTGGTCAAGGTGTCCAACATGCACGGTAGGAATCCGAAGTGCTTGCTCTGCCCGAAATTTGGAATGCAAGAAAATCGCTCGAAGGCTCTTAAAATCGCAGTCACCATCCGGGGTAATAATCGAAAACAAAAATAACATTAGGGGTGTACTTAGGATTGTCCACAAGAAAGATAAAAAAAGTTCCTGAAGAAAGAAATTAGTTGTAATACTTGTTAAGAATATGAAGCAGGCTCTCTAGAGATCCTTGTCCAAAAGGAAACTTGTTGCACAAAGGAAGGAATTGGTTTCAAGGATTGAAAGAAGCATACAAGAAGTTTTTACAAGAAAAGAAAACCTTTCTTTGCCATGTGTAATAGAGAAGGCTGAGGAGCAACCATAGAACCTGAACTATTTCCATTTCCTCGGAAGCTAATTTCTCTTCTTTACCTACAGCAGAATCACACTGCAGAAAAGATTCAACCGCTAGTAGATTGTAGAAATCTGAGG
Source organism: Eucalyptus grandis (assembly GCF_016545825.1). Lineage (NCBI taxonomy): Eukaryota > Viridiplantae > Streptophyta > Magnoliopsida > Myrtales > Myrtaceae > Eucalyptus > Eucalyptus grandis. The sequence goes on from NC_052612.1 coordinate 9,664,598, forward strand.
ACTGTGATATTCGTTGAGTTCTAGCAGCTTTTTCCCTAACGGTAGTAAATTTGATTGTCCAATTTATTAAACAGATATTAAGAAGACTATGATAGTATATAGAAACGTGTTTCATGTGACTTTCTAGTAGAACGAGTTTTTAATTGGTTCGTGATTTCTTTGCTTGATTAATGCATGCAGGGTTCTCATCATTGAGTTTTAATTGGTCCATGATCTCTGTTAATATTATATATGCACAGGCTAATTTACAAAGGAATATGATATACGGTAAGATGATGTTTGGACGATGCGGAAATCGATTAACTTCCCTTAATTTGTCGATTAACATTTTGTTTAACATTTTGCATTTCTTAGCAAACGTCTGGTGCTTACACTAGCATATTTATAGACAATGAGAAGGCTAATTAATATACTTTAAAATTGAAAAATTAATACACACACACACATATCTTTATATGTGTATTTCTCAAAATAGCTGCCTAAATCAATTGGAAAATTTTACTCCATGGTCAAGAGGCCATAGCCCATGGCCATTTGCAGGCTTTTCTATCTAGCAATCCACTCAATGATAGTTTCACAAACCAACTTAATGCTCCCCCTTTGGTAACAAGCTCTCTTCACACGTTCTCGGAGCATGCTTGGTCTAGCTTTCTCGTAGCAGTTATTAACTGCGAAAACAGGTATTTCGTCTTTTAAGAGGTCATTCGACAGATCCTTAGCAGTCGTGGGTCAGCTTTGACCTTTTGGAATGTGTCTTCATCCAGTTTTGAAGGGTTACGGTTGTAAAACATGTATTGTCGTATTCACAAGTGGGCCCATCCCATTAAATAGGTGAGTTGAGTCGAAAATGATCCGATTCAAATTGATCAATTTAACCTGTATTGATCCAATTTTATGTAATGCAATTTTACCGACCCAACCTATGTCACTAAAATACATGCATATACATACCAAAACATTTGACTTACTGTCGCGACCTCTTTTTTTCTGGCGCCCGCAATCAGGTACAGGCGCCTAAGGAGGCTAATGGCTCGGCTAAATTTAATTATGCCCGGACTCTCCCAAGTCCACCAATTCACGATTTTAATAGTTTGAGTTTTTAACCTATAAATCAATTTTTAAAATGGAGTCGCCACTAATCGATTTGGAGTGGGTCGATTAGAAACCCAAGCGAAGTATCGGAGAAATACTCGCTCCCGCGCAACCGAGAAATTAGGATCGGGGACTTGATTACACTAGTTAATCACTAATGCCCTTTCGGTACCTAATCTTGTTTAAACCCTAAGGCTTTTTTGGATATTTGAGAGATTTTCTATGCATTTTTGGGAGGAAAAACATTTTTTGAGTCATTTTCTAATTTTTGGACGCAAAGGGATTTTTTGGAAAAACACAAGTCTTTTTTGGCTTTTCTGAAATTTTTTGACTTTTTCATGAATTTTTGGCTTTTTTGGATTTTGGCTTTTTTGATTTTTTTTTGAAAATAAAATATTTTTTAATATTTTGAAAATATTTGGAAAATAAATTATTTTTGATTTTTCTCGATTTTTTAGAAAATAAAATATTTTTAAATATTTTTGGTTTTTTTTTGAAATTAAAATATTTTAAAATATTTTTCGAAAATAAATGATTATTTATTATTTATTTATTTTTATTAAAATATTATATAAAATAAAATTTAAAAGCCGACCCGGCCGGATCCGCGGGTTGGGTCCGACCCGGTCGACGACCCAAAACGCGCACTCGGCCCGCAACGCGGCCCGACTCGGATTTTTTGCTTTTTCTTAAAACTCAGCCCACAAACACACGAAATTGGGCCTATTATTAAAAAAGATGCCCGGCTCGAGTTCGAAACCGGCCCGGCGAGTGTGTCCAACCCGGGGAAACCCTACCCGGAACCGGGAAACCGGCTGGACGAACCCGCGGCCGACTCCGGTTCCCGACCTCCTTTCTCCTTCGCTCACTCGCGGCGCCGGTGAGGGGGAGAAGCGCCACCGGCGACGACAAGAAGCGACGGCGGCCACACGGCGGCGACGACACAACCGACGGCGGCGACAAAACGGTTCCGGCGAGGATGAGTGAGGATGGGTCCGTGTCGGTGTGGCCGCGGCACGGCTTGAGAGGGGGCATGGATCGCGACTACGCGACCGGAGGCGGTGGATACCGGTGGCGGCAAATGGTGGTGGTGACGACGACAAGGGCGCCGACGGCCCTCGACTCTCGGATCCGGTGGGCGTTGGTGGGTCGGTTGCGGCACGGCGTTGGGCGGCATCTACGGCGGCTCCTTCCTCCCCGAATCCGACCTTCCCTCCTCCGATTTCTCTCACTTAGGCCGATCCGAGCCTCCACCGGCCGGATCCGACCTCTCGGTTGTTCGCCGCCGGCCTTCCCGAAGTCTCGGTGGAGGGTGGGCTGAGCTCACAACTCGAGCTCTCTCTCGCCGCTCGTCGATTCCTCCCCCGAAGTCTCTCGGTGGGAAGATCTCCAAGCTTGCGATGCCGTTCGTCGACGGAGGTGCTCCTCTATTTATAGGCGAAGAGGTCCGGTCAACGGAGCTTCGATCGGTGGTCCCCTTCGCGCGCCGAGCGGTTCTCCTTGGCTGGACGGGCGTCCCATCCGAGTTTATCCAGTGAAGCGTGCTCGGCATTGATGGCGCCCGAGATCTTATCCTCTCCGGCCGACGCGGCCTACTCCTTCGGCCGTAGGCCGTCCTTTGCGTGCGTTGTCATCTTCTTTGTGTGAACTACAGAGGCAGAGAAAGAAGGAACGATGAAGAAGAAGAGGGAAGAAGAAGAACGAAGAAGAAGGGGAAAAGAGGGGTGGGGCCAAGTCGTGCGAAAGGAAAAAGAAAGAAAAGGGGGCTGACTGCTTTTCTTGCTTTTATTATTATTTTTTTGTTTTTGTTTTTGTTATTTATTTTGTTTATTATCCGAAAAAGGAAAAACAAAGATTAAAAGAAATTAAAGCCTAACTAACCAAAATTTTAGGTGTCAACACTTACTTAAAGCTCTTCATAGAATACGTTACTTGGATTGATTTTTTTATCAAATGAAAAAAATAAATCGACATAATAAAATTTGTTAGTAAATAAAAGAAAAACATAAAAAAACCTAAAGATTGAAATGCACATAAAAGCTAGAAAAGTATGCATGTGTTGTGATGAAACATGCAGGAAATTGCCATAAAAACCATAACTTATTGTATTTGTACCAATTTAGTTCTAAACAATTCAATTTTGCTAATTTAGTCCTAAACTTTTTGATAATTTGACAATTTAGTCATTGTAATCAATTTTGACCAACAATTGCTAATGTAGATGAGAGCTATCTTACGTGGCACAATTGACGTAGGATGGTCAGGATTGATATGGATAATTTTTATAATTTTTTTAAAATTATATATATTTTTAATTTCTATATATATATATATATATATTGTTTTTTCTTTCTTTCTTTCTTTCCCTAAGCCCAATGAGGATTGCTAGATGACCCTCATTGGCCACGAGTGAGATTGAGCCCTCACTAGATTTGGTGAGGGCCACAAAGCCCTGGCCGGTCGTGGGGGAGTGCAGCAATTTAAAAGGAAGCGGTTTTTCGCACAGCTTGCTCATAGTGCAGGGACCACTAGCTTAACATAAAATATTTATCGCAAAGGCAATAATCATTGGTGTAGGGCTTTCGGACAAAACTCATTTTTTCCACTGATAGAGGGTAGTTTAGGACGTTGGTAGGCAAATTGATGTTCTTAGATGGAGAATATCTCCAAGAACATACATCGCAGAACTTTTTTTCTGTATTTATAAACGCGACCCAAAGAATTTATTTTGATCCGTAAGCAGATTCAAATGGATCCGGGTATCGTTGTTTTTCCAAAATCGACGGTCGCAATTGCTCCCAAAGTATATTGAGAAAAATCTTATACTAGGAATCAGGAGTTCTTTTGGTCTCGCTTTACCTAAAACCGACCATTCTTCTCGATTTCCCATGTAGTTGACCAATGGTTGAAGAGAATCCGAAGCATTCAGTTTCTAAGCTCGACCAAATCCATCAATTTCCATTTGGACTTTCTTCACGTTTTGTTTTGTCGAGGCCCGAAGGAAACGTCCCTCTCACTACGCTCTGCTCTGGGCTTGAAACTTGGAAGTGACGGGTCTTGGTCTTGTTCTTGGGAGTTTGTTCTATTTGTAATGTCAATGTCTTGCTTAGAATATTTATTAGGTCACTACAAGCATCACCACACGTGCAGTGCACCTTTGAGAGTGAGTAAGAGAGAGTGAGAAGGGTTCGAAAAAATGAGAATGACCTTTCATCGATCGCATCGATAACTCACGTATGTGCATGTGGACTACACACTTGCACATGATGGGATTGAGATCCTATCCATTCAGCGGACAATCGGCATTTTTTCAACTTATCTCGAGAAAGATATCATCTTTTGAAAATGAAAAGCATATCATCTTAATACGCATCTAAATATATATGAGATCATACAGAGTTCAAATTTAGATATTTATTGAAAAATTATTCTTCAAGAAAGTAACTAACTCTTTCAATTGACATCTATTGGATACTTCGGATGCGGTGTTGGAAAATTTCAATAGAGTCAATAGAAAGTACATTCCTTGCAAGCATTGGTGTTATGTATGTGGTACATAGAGTCACTTATATCTTTCTATATATTGCATAAAGCTTTGCCTCTGCATTATCAGCTACCTTAATGCGCTACATAAAGACAAGGGACTCACTAGCTCCACGAAATTCGATAATTTTTAGATAATATAAACATTTAGTTTGAAGAATATACCTAAAAGTATCAGCTACTCGCGTTCTGGAGGAAGCAATGGTTCACATCCGGTCAATGCCTCGAAGCCACCATTTTTTTATTTCAAATTTCACTTTACTTTTCCTTTTCCTTTTGGCGAACGCTAAAATTTGCCCACAACATGAAATGCAATCAATATAGGCAAAACGACAAGTTGGTTGTGTCACTTCTATCGTGTCTCTAGATGTTTCTTTGATTATTGAGCAACAAGGTTTGTAAATGGAAAAATTGTCCACAAATTCATAAACTTATTACACTTTTGCCAATCGAGTCTTAGATATTTTAATTGTGCCAGCTGAATTTATAACATTTTCACGTTTGCCAATTGAGTCCATCCTACCAATTTGGCCCGAGATTACCGACGTGGATGCCGACTTTCTACGTGGCATAGGCGGTGCTAACGTGAAATTTAATAATATCTTAACAAATTTCGAATTTATTTATTTTATTTTATTTTATTTTTCTTTTTTTCTTTTCTTTATCTTTTTTTTCTTCCCTTCTTTCTTCGCTACCCGGTCGCAGCTCTATCGCTATGCTCTGCTCTTGGCTAGAAACTTCAAAGTCACAGGAATTGGTCTTGGAAGTTTGTTCTATTCATCTTGTCAATGTCTTGTTTAGAAACTTCATTATGTCACTAAAAGCATCACCACATGTGCTGTGCACCTTTGAAAAAACGAAATGACATTCCATCGTTCGCATCAATAACTCAAGTATGTGCATGCGGACCACACACTTGCACATGATGGGATTGGGATCCTATCCATTCAGCAAACCATCGGCATTTTTTCCACTTATCTAGAAAATGACATCATGTTTTGAAAATGAAAAGAATATCATCACAATACGCATCTAAATATAAATGAGATCATATAGAGTTCAAATTTAGATATTTATTGAAAATTTATTCCTCAAGAAAGTAAAAAACTCTTTCAATTGACATCTATTGGATACTTCGGATGCGGTGCTGGCAAGTTTCAATAGAGTCAATAGAAAGTACATTCCTTGCAAGCATTGGTGTTATGTTTGTGGTACATAGAGTCACTCATATATATCTATATGTTGCAAAAAGCTTCGCCTCTGCATTTCTACTACCTTAATGCAATATAAAGACAAGGGCTGCATTGTCGTTTGAGTATTAATTCACCCACTAGCTCCACGAAATAAGATAATTTTCAGATAATATGAACATTTAGTTTAAAGAATATACCTAAAAGTATTAGTTACTTGCGTCCTGGAGGAAGCAATGGTTCACATCTTGTCAATGCCTCGAGGCCACAAATTTTTTTTTTTCAAATTTCATTTTCCTTTTCCTTTTTCCTTTTGGCGAATGCTAAAATTTGCCCTCAACATGAAATGCATACAATATAGGTAAAACGACAAGTCGGTCGTGTCACTTCTATCGTGTGTCTAGATGTTTCTTTGATTATTGAGCAACAAGGTTTGTAAATGGGAAAATTGTCCACAAATTCTTAAACTTATTACACTTTTGCCAATCGAGTCTTAGATATTTTAATTGTGCCAATTGAATTTATAACATTTTCACGTTTTGCCAATTGAGTCCATCCGCCAATTTTGCCTTAAGATTACCAATGTGGATGCCGACGTTCTACGTGGCATAGGCGGCGCTAACGTGAAATTTAATAATATTTTAACAAATTTCTAATTTATTTATTTTATTTTATTTTTCTTTATCTTTTTTTTCTTCCCCTTCTTTCTTCGCTACCTGGTCGCGGCTCTATCCCTATGCTCTGCTCTTGGCTAGAAACTTCAAAGTCACAGGTATTGGTCTTGGGAGTTTGTTCTATTCATCTTGTCAATGTCTTGTTTAGAAACTTTATTATGTCACTAAAAGCATCACCACATGTGCTGTGCACCTTTGAAAAAACGAAATGACCTTCCATCGATCGCATCAATAACTCAAGTATGTGCATGCGGACCACACACTTGCACATGATGGGATTGGGATCCCATCCATTCAGCAAACCATCGGCATTTTTTCGACTTATCTCAAGAAAGATATCATGTTTTGAAAATGCAAAGAATATCATCACAATACGCATCAAAATATATATGAGATCATATAGAGTTCAAATTTAGATATTTATTGCGAAGTTATTCCTCAAGAAAGTAAAAAACTCTTTCAATTGACATCTATTGGATACTTCGGATGCGGTTTTGGCAAGTTTCAATAGAGTCAATAGAAAGTACGTTCCTTGCAAGCATTGGTGTTATGTTTGTGGTACATAGAGTCACTTATATCTATCTATATGTTGCATAAAGCTTCGCCTTTGCATTTCTACTACCTTAATGCGGTATATAAAGACAAGGGCTGCATCGTCTTTTGAGTATTAATTCACCCACTAGCTCCACGAAATTCGATAATTTTCTGATAATATAAACATTTAGTTTGAAGAATATACCTAAAAGCATCAGCTACTCACGTCCTGGAGGAAGCAATGGTTCACATCCTTTCAATGCCTCGAGGCCACCAATTTTTTTTTTCAAATTTCCTTTTCCTTTTCCTTTTCCTTTTCCTTTAAGCGAATGCTAAAATTTGCCCTCAACATGAAATGCATACAATATAGGCAAAACGACAAGTCGGTCGTGTCACTTCTATCGTGCCTCTAGATGTTTCTTTGATTATTGAGCAACAAGGTTTGTAAATGGGAAAATTGTCCACAAATTCTTAAACTTATTACACTTTTGCCAATTGAGTCTTAGATATTTTAATTGTGCCTACGAAATTTATAACATTTTCACGTTTTGCCAATTGAGTCCATCTGGCCAATTTTGGTCTAAGATTATTGACGTGGATGCCGACTTTCTACGTGGCATAGGCGGCGCTAACGTGAAAATTAATAATATTTTAACAAATTTCGAATTTATTTATTTTATTTTATTTTCTTTTTCTTTTGTCTTTTCTTTATCTTTTTTTTTTCTTCCCCTTCTTTCTTCGCTACCTGGTCGCGACTCTATCCCTATGCTCTGCTCTTGGCTAGAAACTTCAAAGTCATAGGTATTGGTCTTGGGAATTTGTTCTATTCATCTTGTCAATGTCTTGTTTAGAAACTTTATTATGTCACTAAAAGCATCACCACATGTGCTGTGCACCTTTGAAAAAACGAAATGACCTTCCATCGATCGCATCAATAACTCAAGTATGTGCATGCGGACCACACACTTGCACATGATGCGATTGGGATCCTATCCATTCAGCTAATGATTGGCATTTTTTCGACTTATCTCGAGAAAGGTATCATGTTTTGAAAATGAAAAGAATATCATCTCAATACGCATCTAAATATATATGAGATCATATAGATTTCAAATTTAGATATTTATTGAAATTTTTTTCCTCAAGAAAGTAAAAAACTCTTTCAATTGACATCTATTGGATACTTCGGATGCAGTGTTGGCAAGTTTCAATAGAGTCAATAGAAAGTACATTCCTTGCAAGCATTGGTGTTATATTAGTGGTACATAGAGTCACTTATATCTATCTATATGTTGCATAAAGCTTCGCATCTGCATTTCTACTACCTTAATGCAGTATATAAAGACAAGGACTGCATTGTGTTTTGAGTATTAATTCACCCACTAGCTCCACGAAATTCGATAATTTTCAGATAATATAAACATTTAGTTTAAAGAATATACCTAAAAGTATCAGCTTCTCACCTCTTGGAGGAACCAATAGTTCACATCCTATCAATGCCTCGAGGCCACCATTTTTTTTTTCAAATTTCCTTTTCCTTTTCCTTTTCCTTTTGGTGAATGCTAAAATTTGCCATCAACATGAAATGCATACAATATAGGCAAAACGACAAGTCGGTCGTGTCACTTCTATCGTGTCTCGACATGTTTCTTTGATTATTGAGCAACAAGGTTTGTAAATGGGAAAATTGTCCACAAATTCTTAAACTTATTACACTTTTGCCAATTGAGTCTAAAATAATTTAATTGTGCCGACTGAATTTATAACTTTTTCACGTTTTGCCACTTGAGTCCATCTGGCCAATTTTGGTCTAAGATTATTGACGTGGATGCCGACTTTCTACGTGGCATAGACAGCTAACGTGAAAATTAATAATATTTTAACAAATTTAGAATTTATTTTATTTTATTTTATTTTTCCTTTTTCTTTTTTTATCTTTTCTTTTTCCTTGTCTTTTCTTTATCTTTTTTTTTTCTTCCCCTTCTTTCTTCTCTAGCCGGTCGCGGCCCTCTCCCTATGCTCTGCTCTTGGCTAGAAACTTCAAAGTCATAGGTCTTGGTCTTGGGAGTTTGTTCTATTCATCTTGTCAATGTCTTGTTTAGAAACTTTATTATGTCACTAAAAGCATCACCACATGTGCCGTGCACCTTTGAAAAAAACGAAATGACCTTCCATCGATCGCATCAATAACTCATGTATGTGCATGCGGACCACACACTTGCACATGATAGGATTGGGATCCTATCCATTCAGCAAACCATCGGCATTTTTTCCACTTATCTCGAGAAAGATATCATGTTTTGAAAATGAAAACAATATCATCTCAATACGCATCTAAATATATATGAGATCATATAGAGTTCAAATTTAGATATTTATTGAAAATTTATTCCTCAAGAAAGTAAAAAACTCTTTCAATTGACATCTATCGGATACTTTGGATGCGGTTTTGGCAAGTTTCAATAGAGTCAATAGAAAGTACATTCCTTGCAAGCATTGGTGTTATGTTTGTGGTACATAGAGTCACTTATATCTATCTATATGTTGCATAAAGCTTTGCCTCTGCATTTCTACTACCTTAATGCGGTATATAAAGACAAGGGCTGCATTGTGTTTTGAGTATTAATTCACCCACTAACTCCACGAAATTCGATAATTTTCAGATAATATAAACATTTAGTTTGAAGAATATACCTAAAAGTATCAGCTACTCACGTCCTGGAGGAACTCCTATCAATGCCTCGAGGCCACCATTTTTTTTTTCAAATTTCCTTTTCCTTTTCCTTTTGGCAAATGCTAAAATTTGCCATCAACATGAAATGCATACAATATAGGCAAAACGACAAGTCGGTCGTGTCACTTCTATCGTGTCTCTAGATTTTTCTTTGATTATTGAGCAACAAGGTTTGTAAATGGGACTTTACCAAAAAAAAAAAAAGGTTTGTAAATGGGAAAATTATCCACAAATTCTTAAACTTATTACACTTTTTTTCTAATCGAGTCTTAAATATTTTAATTGTGCTAACTGAATTTGTAACATTTTCACATTTTGCCAATTCAGTCCATCTAGCCAATTTTGGCTTGACATCGACGTGGATGCCGACTTTCTACGTGCCATAGACGGCGCTAACGTGAACATTAATAGTATTTTAACAAATTTTGAATTTATTTATTTTATTTGATTTTCTTTTTCCTTTGTCTTTTCTTTATCTTTTTTTTTTCTTCCCTTCTTTCTTCTCTAGCTGGTCGCGGCCCTCTCCCTATGCTCTGCTCTTCGCTAGAAACTTCAAAGTCATAGGTATTGGTCTTGGGAGTTTGTTCTATTCATCTTGTCAATGTCTTGTTTAGAAACGTTATTATGTCACTAAAAACATCACCACATGTGTTGTGCACCTTTGAAAAAACGAAATGATCTTCCATCAATTGCATCAATAACTCACGTATGTGCATGTGGACCACGCACTTGCACATGATGGGATTGGGATCCTATCCATTCAGCTAATGATCGGCATTTTTTCCACTTATCTCAAGAAAGGTATCATGTTTTGAAAATGAAAAGAATATCATCTCAATATGCATCTAAATATATATGAGATGATATAGAGTTCGAATTTAGATATTTATTGAAAATTTATTCCTCAAGAAAGTAAAAAACTCTTTCAATTGACATCTATTGGATACTTCAGATGCGGTGTTGGCAAGTTTCAATAGAGTCAATAGAAAGTACGTTCCTTGCAAGCATTGGTGTTATGTTTGTGGTACATAGAGTCACTTATATCTATCTATATGTTGCATAAAGCTATGCCTCTACATTTCTACTACCTTAATGCGGTATATAAAGACAAGGGCTGCATTGTCTTATGAGTATTAATTCACCCACTAGCTCCACAAAATTCGATAATTTTCAGATAATATAAACATTTAGTTTAAAGAATATACCTAAAAGTATCAGCTACTCTCGTCCTAGAGGAAGCAATGGTTCACATCCTGTCAATGCCTCGTGGCCACCATTTTTGTTTTTTCAAATTTCCTTTTCCTTTTCCTTCTCCTTTTTGGCGAATGCTAAAATTTGCCCTCAACATGAAATGCATACAATATAGGCAAAACGACAAGTTAGTCGTGTCACTTCTATCGTGTCTCTAGATGTTTCTTTGATTATTGAGCAACAAGGTTTGGAAATGGGAAAATTGTCCACAAATTCTTAAACCTATCACACTTTTACCAATCGAGTCTTAAATATTTTAATTGTGCCGACTGAATTTATAATTTTTTCACGTTTTGCCACTTGAGTCCATCTGACCAATTTTGGCCTAAGATTATTGATGTGGATGCCGACCTTCTAAGTGGCATAGACGGCGCTAACGTAAACATTAATAATATTTTAAAAATTTCTAATTTATTTATTTTATTTGATTTTCTTTTTCCTTTGTCTTTTCTTTGTCTTTTTTTTTTCTTCCCCTTCTTTCTTCTCTTGCCGATCGCCACGCTCTCCCTATAATCTACCCTTGGCTAGAAACTTCGAAGTCACAGGTCTTGGTCTTGGGATGTTGTTCTATTCATCTTGTCAATGTCTTCTTTAGAAACTTTATTATGTCACTACTTTATTATGTCACTACAAGCATCACCACATGTGCCATGCAGCTGTTTGCACTACAAGCTTCACCACATGTGCTGTGCAGCTTTTTGAGAGAGAGAGAGAGAGAGAGAGAGAGAGAGAGAGAGAGAGAGAGAGAAGAAGGGTTTGAAAAAGGAAATGACCTTCATCAATCGCATCAATAATTAACGTACGTGCATGCAGACCCAACACTTGCATATGATGGGATTGGGATCCTATAGAGTTCAAATTTAGATATTCATTGAAAATTTATTCCTCAAGAAAGAAACAAACTCTTTCAATTGACATCTATTGGATACTTCCGATGCGGTGTTGGCAAATTTCAATAGAGTCAATAGAAAGTACATTCCTTGCAAGCATCGGTATTATGTATGTGGTACATAGAGTCACTTATATCTATCTATATGTTGCATAAAGCTTTGCCTCTGCATTATCTACTACCTTAATGCAGTATATAAAGACAAAGGCTGCATTGTGTTTTGAGCATTAATTCACCCACTAGCTCCACGAAATTCAATAATTTTCAGATAATATAAACATTTAGTTTGAAGAATATACCTAAAAGTATCAGCTACTCACGTGCTGGAGGAAGCAATGGTTCACATCCTGTCGATGCCTCGAGGCCACCAATTTTTTTTTTCAAATTTCATTTTCCTTTTCCTTTTCCTTTTGGCGAATGCTAAAATTTGCCCTCAACATGAAATGCATACAATATAGGCAAAATGGCAAGTCGGTTGTGCCACTTCTATCGTGTCTCTAGATGTGTCTTTGATTATTGAGCAACAAGGTTTGGAAATGGGAAAATTGTCCACAAATTCTTAAACCTATCACACTTTTACCAATCGAGTCTTAAATATTTTAATTGTGCCGACTGAATTTATAATTTTTTCACGTTTTGCCACTTGAGTCCATCTGACCAATTTTGGCATGAGATTACTGACATGGATGCCGACCTTCTACGTGGCATAGACGGCGCTAACGTAAACATTAATAATATTTTAAAAATTTCTAATTTATTTATTTTATTTGATTTTCTTTTTCCTTTGTCTTTCCTTTGTCTTTTTTTTTTCCTTCCCCTTCTTTCTTCTCTTGCCGATCGCCGCGCTCTCCCTATAATCTACTCTTGGCTAGAAACTTCAAAGTCACAGGTCTTGGTCTTGGGATGTTGTTCTATTCATCTTGTCAATGTCTTCTTTAGAAACTTTATTATGTCACTACAAGCATCACCACATGTGCCATGCAGCTTTTTGCACTACAAGCTTCACCACATGTGCTGTGCAGCTTTTTGTGAGAGAGAGAGAGAGAGAGAGAGAGAAGGGTTTGAAAAAAGGAAATGACCTTTCATCGATCGCATCAATAATTAACGTACGTGCATGCAGACCCAATACTTGCATATGATGGGATTGGGATCCTATAGAGTTCAAATTTAGATATTCATTGAAAATTTATTCCTCAAGAAAGAAACAAACTCTTTCAATTGACATCTATTGGATACTTCCGATGCGGTGTTGGCAAATTTCAATAGAGTCAATAGAAAGTACATTCCTTGCAAGCATTGATGCTATGTATGTGGTACGTAAAGTCACTTATATTTATCTATATGTTGCATAAAGCTTTACCTCTGCATTATCTACTACCTTAATGCAGTATATAAAGACAAGGGCTGCATTGTGTTTTGAGCATTAATTCACCCACTAGCTCCACGAAATTCGATAATTTTCAGATAATATAAACATTTAGTTTGAAGAATATACCTAAAAGTATCAGCTACTCGCGTCCTGGAGGAAGCAATGGTTCACATCCTGTCGATGCCTCGAGGCCACCATTTTTTTTTTTTTCAAATTTCCTTTTCCTTTTCCATTTCCTTTTGGCGAATGCTAAAATTTGCCCTCAACATGAAATGCATACAATATAGGCAAAACGGCAAGTCGGCCGTGTCACTTCTATCATGTCTCTAGATGTTTCTTTGATTATTGAGCAACAAGTTTTGTAAATTGGAAAATTGTCCACAAATTCTTAAACCTATCACACTTTTACCAATCGAGTCTTAAATATTTTAATTGTGCCGACTGAATTTATAATTTTTTCACGTTTTTGCCACTTGAGTCCATCGACCAATTTTGGCATGAGATTATGACATGGATGCCGACCTTCTACGTGGCATAGACGGCGCTAACGTAAACATTAATAATATTTTAAAAATTTCTAATTTATTTATTTTATTTGATTTTCTTTTTTCCTTTGTCTTTCCTTTGTCTTTTTTTTTTTCCTTCCCCTTCTTTCTTCTCTTGCCGATCGCCGCGCTCTCCCTATAATCTACTCTTGGCTAGAAACTTCAAAGTCACAGGTCTTGGTCTTGGGATGTTGTTCTATTCATCTTGTCAATGTCTTCTTTAGAAACTTTATTATGTCACTACAAGCATCACCACATGTGCCATGCAGCTTTTTGCACTACAAGCTTCACCACATGTGCTGTGCAGCTTTTTGTGAGAGAGAGAGAGAGAGAGAGAGAGAGAGAAGGGTTTGAAAAAAGGAAATGACCTTTCATCGATCGCATCAATAATTAACGTACGTGCATGCAGACCCAATACTTGCATATGATGGGATTGGGATCCTATAGAGTTCAAATTTAGATATTCATTGAAAATTTATTCCTCAAGAAAGAAACAAACTCTTTCAATTGACATCTATTGGATACTTCCGATGCGGTGTTGGCAAATTTCAATAGAGTCAATAGAAAGTACATTCCTTGCAAGCATTGATGTTATGTATGTGGTACGTAAAGTCACTTATATTTATCTATATGTTGCATAAAGCTTTACCTCTGCATTATCTACTACCTTAATGCAGTATATAAAGACAAGGGCTGCATTGTGTTTTGAGCATTAATTCACCCACTAGCTCCACGAAATTCGATAATTTTCAGATAATATAAACATTTAGTTTGAAGAATATACCTAAAAGTATCAGCTACTCGCGTCCTGGAGGAAGCAATGGTTCACATCCTGTCGATGCCTCGAGGCCACCATTTTTTTTTTTTCAAATTTCCTTTTCCTTTTCCTTTTCCTTTTGGCGAATGCTAAAATTTGCCCTCAACATGAAATGCATACAATATAGGCAAAACGGCAAGTCGGCCGTGTCACTTCTATCATGTCTCTAGATGTTTCTTTGATTATTGAGCAACAAGTTTTGTAAATGGGAAAATTGTCCACAAATTCTTAAACCTATCACACTTTTACCAATCGAGTCTTAAATATTTTAATTGTGCCAATTGTATATATAACATTTTCGCGTTTTGCCAATTGAGTCCATCTGACTAATTTTGGCATGAGATTACTGACGTGGATGTCGACCTTCTACATGGCATAGACGGCGCTAACGTAAACATTAATAATATTTTAAAAAAAATTTCTAATTTATTTATTTTCTTTTTTCTTTTCTTTTTCCTTTGTCTTTTCTTTGTCTTTTTTTTTCTTCCCCTTCTTTCTTCTCTTGCCGATCGCCGCGCTCTCCCTATAATCTACTCTTGGCTAGAAACTTCAAAGTCACAGGTCTTGGTCTTGGGATGTTGTTCTATTCATCTTGTCAATGTCTTCTTTAGAAACTTTATTATGTCACTACAAGCATCACCACATGTGCCGTGCACCTTTTAATTGTGCCAACTAAGTTTGTAAATAGAACACAGCCATCTTCACTTCTTTTCTACTCTTCCTGCAAGGGGGTGATGCAAGTGCCCTCCAGAGGGAAGTTGCCATGAGCCTCTCCGTTCACCTTCTCGTGCTCGTTCTTCTTTCGTTAACACCGCACCAGACGCCCGCGTTTGCTGCCAAAAAGGTGAGCATTCAAAGCCTACTCGCACTGTTCCGTTAACGATGGAATCTCTCCATTCTAGTCTTGGTTTGAAGATGGTCGTGTCTTAACAGATATCATCATCATCTCATCATCACCATCATCATGAATATTTTCTTTTTGTTTTGTGTGTCTCCGTGTGCGTGGAATCGAAGTCGTACGTGGTTTACTTGGGATCTCACTCGCACGGCCGGGACGCTTCATTGGCTGATCTGAGTCGAGTGACGGAGTCTCACCATGAGTTTCTTGGCTCTTTCTTGGGAAGGTATTGCATTTCGATGCAGATAAAGTTCACCACAACCACTTCTTGTACTTCTTCTTATCGGTTTATAGTACGCATTGATGACTATGTTTTGTATAGCCGGGACGACGCCGAGGAGGCCATCTTCTATTCGTACACGAGGCACATCAATGGCTTCGCCGCAACTCTTGAAGATGAAGTAGCTGCCCAAATCGCCAGTAAGCTCCGACCCCTTTTTTTCTCCCTTGGTTTGGAGTTTGACCACCAAAACAACGGTCTTTTTGTTTGCTTCTATCATAAACTTGGAGTGCAACTTGCGCTTCTTGATGACAAGTCGTGCAACCTTTGGTTGTTGCTCCATCCTATGCATTTTTTTTTAGCGCAAACCCTCCGAATAATTAGAAAAAGAGCAATGTTTCTACACATCTACGAAACTTTGAGAAAGACTAGTGCAATTGACGAGACGCGTGCGTCAAGTGTATCAATAATATTCAATTGAAAATCCAAACTTAGCCCGTCACATTGCTAAATAAATCAACTCTAATTGTTCGAATTTCGTTTTTCCGCCAAGGAGGCACTTAGTTTTTCTTTCCATCATGAATGCTTATTGTTGGTTTTCTAATCTTTGGCAGAGCACCCAAGAGTGGTGTCGGTTTTTCTGAACCAGGGCAAGAAACTACACACAACAAGATCGTGGGAGTTTCTAGGCCTCGAGCAGAACGGCGTGATTCCTTCCGAATCAATTTGGAAGAAGGCTCGATTTGGTGAAGATATCATCATTGGGAATCTGGACTCAGGCAAGCCACTTCGACCCACTATTTATTTATTCATTTATCTAGTCTAAAATCATATTTTCTTGACGAAAAATAATGTAAGTCCCGCGAAACCCACAAATTTTGACTTACATTACAACCAGAGCAAGGCTTTCAGGTCGTTTATCTATCATAAAGAAATGCGAATGTTTCAAGATCTCCGACTTTCGTTTACTCTCCATGTTCGGTTCTTGCTTCAGTCAGCGCATGTTCTCTTCACTCTAATGATTTTCACAAGCTATCGACTTTGTGTTGTCAACTTATTGACCTACGCACATGATACAGGTTGAGCCATAATATAAGAGGGTAGATATTAAAGAAACAGATAGCGAGTCGAGCACACTCCAATGTGCCTAATCCTCAGTAAGCTAGTGGATATAATAAGATTGTGCCATTAATGATGGACATGTGTGGATGTTGTCTTTTGCTCGAAAATTAAAGATTCTCCTCGACCCATGAGGAAAATTTTATTTAATCGAAAATTGTTGGATGTTGTCTTTTGCTTGCTGACTAGAGGAGCACAACCTGTGTAGCTGCATGATCGAAAGTCCATAAAAAAATGCATGCAAAACGGGAAAATAATAATGAAAAATTGTGGAGGAATTTGCTCTAGAGGTGCGTATCATCTTCATATTCTCTATCCACTTCTTGTGGATCTAATTGCGAATGCGTGGCACATGGGTCAAATCTTGAATACTAGTCAAAGGTACTAGGAGGGAAATGCATCATGTCTTTGTGCATTTTGTGAGCTATATGCCTAAAACTCCTTAGGTGGTACTACGCTAAGGATGGAGATAGAGCCTAAATTGACATCTTGGTAGTCTCGGCCATCACATGTGCTCCCTCTACTTTCAATCATAGCCGGGGCCCAAAACCACAAAATACACATTGAACAATCCCCACAAAAGCTGCCCCAGACAAACCCTCTTTTCCGGAGTAGGTGAAGCGCACCCTCATGATTAAAAACGTCGAGAAAAAACACAAGCTCTTCACGTGGGGTTTGATTTCTTTGCTTCGATTGCTATGTTGGACCTGGAATTGACAAGCTTCGGTGCAAAAAATGGGGAAAGAAGATGTGATCGATTGGGGTTTTGGCGCATGCAGGGGCGTGGCCGGAATCCAAGAGCTTTAGCGACCAGGGGTTGGGACCGATTCCTCCAAAGTGGAAAGGAATCTGCCAAAACGACAAGGATCCTCGCTTTCGCTGCAACAGGTTCTTTTGCTTGCTCCCACTCTCCCACTTTTTATCCTTCCTCGCCGACTTTTTCTCCACCCACCTTCTTTCGAGAAGGTAAAGGGTACTTTCCTATTATATCTTTTGGTATGTGGTTAGTGGTAGTGTCCGAAGTCTTTTAAGCATTTCTATCTAAGGTAAATTTCTTTAAGATAGAGTTGGCCATGTTATAAACTATTTCAACTCGAACTATTTCATGGTTATAAACTAGGTCTTAGGTAGCTTTTGTTTTATTAAAAACTTCGCGATAAAAGAAAATGGTTATTTCTCATTTGTTGGATGGTTTAGGGAAAATTAATTCCTTCTTGCCATAAGGGCAAGTCGTTTTTTCCGATTTAAGCATGTTGTTTTCAATTTATGAAAAACGTTTTTTGTATATTGATTAATTTTCTGTCATCCATATATTAGAAAGTCGAAAAAAAATTTACTGGAAAAAGTTTTCTTTTAAGCAAACAAACCTATAGAAATAAGACATACTTCAACAACTTGTATGCAACCTATGCACATGATTAAAGGAGGGATAATGATCATGATAGTTTTTAAACTTTAACTTAATGTTAATGTTATTCTTGAACTTTTTGATATATTTAATATGGCCCTTAAACTATTCTTAAGTATTGAATCTAATCCATTCCACAATAAAGTTGAATCCATCTTTTATTATATTTTTTACCTTTTTCTTGGATCTATAATAAAAAAAAAAAGTAAAACTTCATTTGAAGTTGTATTGGCCTGCCAATTATTGGCTGTGACTTTCATCGCCGTCCAATGTCATCGACCACTTCACGAGCACCCAACGTCAATTCCTCTCTCGAGCTTGCTTCACCCCTACATTTGGTTAGGGTTCATGATGCTATATCCGGTGTTGTCAAGCCCTAAACTCGGCCTTGTCGAGCTCGAGTAACACCATTGGTGGCGCAACCATTTACCCTTCCTTTGGAAAATCAAGATTTTCTTTAGGTCCAAGTCTTTTATTATGTAAATTTCTCAAATGATGAATTTATTTGCAATCTTCGAGTTAATCTGAAAATGTGTTCATCTGCATAGAGTTACATAACAAGGTAACATAAAAAAAGAAGAAGTTGTTATCTAATTAAACATGTTCCCTTTTTAAAAAAAAATCGATTTGACATATGAAACCATTTTTTGCCTCCCTTTATTATTTTTCTCAAGAATTAGCCGACTTTCACGAGACGACTATCTTCATCTCCACCTTCATTGTCATCACCTGATATTTTTTGTCTTCCTTCAAAACGGACAATTCTCATTTCTCTCCCCGCCATTTCGCTTTGACCAGCTCTTGAGTCCGAAACAATCTTTTCTTTCTTTCTTTTCAAACTTTTGTTTTTGTCTGGAAAATCAGGTTAGGTAAAAGATATCAAAAACCCATAATTGTTGACTTCGTTTTCGTTGACTGCCTTTTTGCGCACCATATCTTGCTTCAGCTACTTGACTAGTGGACAATATCGTTCCAAGCAAATAAAGAAGAATTCCAGTCTATAGCTCTACTTTTCTCATTTATCACTTATTTTCAGGTTCGTTTATTTCATAAAATATAAATAATTTAAAAGTATTTTTAAAAAATGATTGCTTACATTACTTAAAAATAATTAATAAAAAAATATTTTCATGAACGATAAAAATATTTTCCATTCATTCTCTTTTTTTTTTTTTTTTGGTATGCGATCACTTCTAGAATTTTTTTAAAAAATTATTTATTTTTGAAATAAATGGAGGTTTAATGAAAATGATTTCTTATGACATGAGGCTTAATGACTTAATTTTGACCGAACAATGTTTATACATCTAGTTCGGTGCATGGAAATTTAATTAGCACTATACCATTCGGACTCCCAGCACTGAGGTCGAAATTGTACGTGGAGAGTATGAATCGTTCTCAACGTTTTAACTTTTCATTGTTTTTCTTCAATAAAGCGAAATCGAATTTGTAAATAAGCAATTTTCTTATTTCTAAATCTCCTTCTCACACATTAATTTGGCAACCCTTTTTCAAATTTTTTTAATCTTTTTATTTTATTTTATTCGTACACATTCCCTTTGGACATAGATTTTGAAAAAAGAAAATGCAAAGGTAACTCCCGCGCCAACGGAAACGTCGATCCGCAGGAAACTCATCGGCGCCAGATACTTCAACCAAGGCTACGCCGCCGCAGTGGAGCCCCTCAGCGCCTCCTTTGACACCCCCCGCGACAATGAAGGCCACGGGTCCCACACCCTCTCCACCGCTGGTGGCAACTTTGTCGCCGGCGCCAGTGTCTTTGGCTACGGCCGAGGCACCGCCAAGGGCGGCTCCCCGAAGGCCCGGGTTGCTGCCTACAAGGTCTGCGGGCCACCGGTCGCCGCCGGCGCGTGCTTTGACGCGGACATCATGGCCGGCTTCGACGCTGCCATACACGACGGCGTGGACGTCCTCTCGGTCTCCCTCGGCGGCAGCCCCCCCCTCCCCACACTGTTGAACGATAGCATCGCGATCGGGTCCTTCCATGCCGTGACAAACGGCATCGTCGTGGTTTGCTCGGCCGGGAATGATGGGCCCGGCGACAGGACGGTCTCGAACATCTGGCCTTGGCTGATCACGGTGGCGGCAGCCACATGGACAGGGATTTCTCCAACTACGTGGTGATTGGCGATCAGAGGCGATTCAAGGTCAGACTCCCTCTCTCAATCGGTGAAGCTGTTCTTAGGGTTTGACACACGCATTACCAATTAGAAAAACTATACGAATGCACTGGAAATCGCATGTTCAAATGATGAATGTCCGCAAGGTGATTAGCGATATTTCATCGAGCATGACCCTTAATTGTTGCGGTCGGTTTAGTAAGCTAATCTGGACAAGAGATAAAGCCTGTTTTACTGTTTGTCACATCGCGTCGGGGATTTTGATTGTGTAAATCAGTGTTGAATGCGTTTTTTCTGATTCCGGAAACTGCTAATTCTTGTATATATGTGTCCTTTTGCTTTCTCCTTTTGCCCCGAAGGGTGCGAGCTTATCACCGAAATCCTTGCCTGGAGGCAAGTTCTACAAGCTGATCAGCGCAGCGGATGCTGGATTGTCTCATGTGTCGCCCGATGAAGCGTAAGGATCACAACCATTTCCGTGCTATCGAGCTGAACCCGTCAACTTACCACTTTCGCTTAGCTCGGTATATACTCTATTGCTAACTATGATTCGTTTATGGTTGCATAAGACAGAATATTCTGCAAGGATGGAACGCTTGATCCGAGGAAGGTGAAGGGGAATATCCTGGTTTGCCTTTGGGGAGAAAACGCAACGGTCCACGAGGGAGAGCAGGCCTTTCTGGCCGGCGCGGTTGGGATGGTCCTTGCCAACAGTATCCTCTCGGGAAACGAAATCTTAGCGGACCCACATTTACTTCCCGCGTCTCACGTCAACTACGGCGACGGTGCCGCCATCTTCAGTTACATCAAATCAACTAAGTAAGTGCACAGCTCCTCTTTTGCACCTAATGACAGATGTCATGGCGCAATGTTGTTCTTGGTTGAGCTCATGAGGCCGCATAACTTCTGTCCGTGTGATTGATGCGTTTGCGCAACCTTTCGTTGCGACAGGCTTCACTGCCTGGATCACACGCGTAGTGACAAATTTGGGCGTGAAGCCATCTCCACTCATGGCGGCTTTTTCCTCAAAGGGGCCGAACACCATCACACCCGAAATTCTAAAGGTACTTTGAAGGTTCATCGCCGATTTAGTCACGCTGCTTTTGTAACAATAGCTAGTTGAGTTACTGACATGATTATGACCAGCCGGATATTACTGCACCTGGAGTCAGCGTCATAGCTGCCTACACTGAAGCAGCGGGGCCGACAGATGAGGAATTCGATAAACGCCGGGTCCCTTTCAATGCTGTGTCGGGCACCTCGATGTCGTGTCCTCATGTTTCCGGTGTTGCTGGTCTTCTGAAAACTCTACATCCAGAATGGAGTCCTGCTGCAATTCGATCGGCAATCATGACGAGTGGTGAGTATGAGTGAATGATATACTACGAATACATTCTGAGCTCAACTGCTATGTCTGATGGGCACCCTGAACCTTAGGGGAGTGAAAATGACAAATCCGCCGCTCTTGCAATCTCCACTGAAAACAATGCGAACCGAACCTGTACATATTATTGTCATGACTAACTAGCCTGGTGTTTGATAAGTGTTTCCAAGATGCGTAACGTATTGAGAGATCTTTGCCCCTGTCTGTTTGCTTGCAGCAACGATACAAGATAATGCAATGGAATCGATCATCAATGCCTCCTACTACAAGGCGACTCCATTCAGTTACGGAGCTGGACACATCCAACCCAACCGTGCTATGGACCCTGGCCTGGTCTATGATCTGGGCATCGAAGATTATCCCAACTTCTTGTGTTCTCTAGGCTACAATGCAATGCAGATCTCGATGTTCTCTGATGGTGCCTACAATTGTTCGAAACACATTGGTCTTCTAGACTTCAACTATCCTTCGATCACGGTTCCTAAGCTCGGGATCAATCATGGTGACTCGAACTGTGAAGAATGTTGGCTTGCCAGGGACCTACAGGGCGTCGATACTGGAACCGAATGGAGTTTCGGTTCTTGTCAAGCCAGCCTACCTGAAGTTCAAGAAGATTAATGAAAAGAAGTCTTTCAAGGTCGTGCTGAAGGCAAAAGGAGCCAGTGTGACTGGGGACTACTCGTTAAGGCGAGCTGATATGGTCGGACACCGAACATTATGTGAGGAGTCCTATTGTTGTGAAAGCCATCTGATGACTGTTATTATAGTGCCGAAAAATGGCGTTCTTATTAAATTGATGTCAATCCTATTCACGAACGGTGCTTCATGAATTTAAAATAAAGGTTTGCAAATTATAAGGTCTCAAAACTTATTAATTCAGAAACTAGGATGGAGATAAATTTTTTATTCATCTAAATGCTAATCGGTCTTTATAATGAGAGCATTGTGCATTTTAGGCATGCAAGCATACTTTGCATCTGCAGAGGAACTCTGTTCTCTTCTTCATTTATTGCGTGAGCATCCTGCTACTGCTTCTCTTCATCCATTGTTTGGAAAACTGAAGTTTCAGAAGACTATCCCTTTGCTTGGACGACTAATCAGCCAGTCAGTTCAAAGAAGACTCAATGGACTGAGATAAATCAATGTCTCTTAACAAAGCTCCCTCTTTGATTGTCACCTGATGTAGATATGACAGCTGAAATATGTGAAATAGATGAGAACACATAGTTTTAATACAATAAGAGTTGGCGTATACTTCTCGTCCCACTTTCAGCAGTGCAACATGACAAAGGCATTGTATGATACGGTGAATGAGGTAGAAAGGAACATTAATGGGGTAGAAGGAAATGAGGGAACCAATGCTACTGGTCGTAGCAGGGCTGCTATTGCCACTGAGTGAGTAACCGGCATAAACTGTGATGGAGGGAGGCTATGCAGTACGTGGACACATAGATCAAAGCCCGCGCTGGAAGCATAGAAACACTTTCACCACCATTTCCAATCCTCCACTTGAAGGTTGCAATATGTAAAGATCGATCATGGTGTCGCTCAAACTATGAAGAATGTTGGCTCTCCAGGGAGCTACCAAGCATCGTTTCTACAGACAAATGAAGTTTCACTGTTTCAGTTCTTTTCCACCTGAAGGTTAAGAAGTTCCGTGAAAAGAAGTCTTTCAAGGCCGTGCAAGGAGTCCTATTGTTGTTAAGGGCATTCAAGGGCTGTTCCTGTAGTTTCTAGAGAATGGCCTTTGGTTAAAATTGATGCTGAGCCTATTTACGAATGGTGCTTTTATATGTACCATACTCAATTGTGGAATCACTGAATTATAAGGTTTGTGGAGAGACTTGGTTCAGCATTATTTACTTATTCGTCTAAACATCAGTAGGTTATTATTATGAACATATGTGCGGTTCTGAGTTGCTCACACGTGCTATCTATTTGCTAAATGGCCGACGCACATCGTCATCCACGTCTCTTTCTATTTTTACCATCCAACGTATCTCAGCTTGTTCAGATTATAACTTGAGTTCTAAAGGTTATCTGATGATGCCATTCCTGCAGAGCTACCAATTGGCACCTTCAGATCAAAGAAGACTGTTAATAGTAAAGCTCCATACTTGATTGTCAGATGATACAGCAATGGAAGTGGAAATGTGTGCAATAGATGGGAATACATTACTTTGAAACATTAAGCTACTTACAACAATCTCGTGCTTATTTCGACAGTGAAACATGACAAAGGCAGGCAATACATAATAAAGTAGGACGTTACTATATCGATTGTGGTGATGTCAGCATTTCCCAAAGCAAGGAGCTCAAGCAATGGATGAAATTGGAAAAAGTCGACTCTACTCAGATCTCTGTTGATGAGAAGAGAGCATTCACAAAGTATAACGAAGCAGGAAACCAATGCTTCCAGTTGATAGCAGGGCTGCTATTGCCATGATGAGTGAGTAACTGACATAAACTGTGACTGATGGACCCCGCTCAAACCGTTCAAGTCAGAAACCAAGTAATTGATGCAGTACATGAACACAAAGAGGGAAGCCGAACCGGAAGCACAGAAAGACTTCCACCACCATTTCCAGTCCTCAGCTTGTAGATTGCGATAATAATGACCAAGGATGTTTCAGCACAGAGAATAACAAGGGACAGAAGACAAATGCAGAGGGTCCCCGACACGCTGTAGAACCTACCAAGCCATATGCTACTCAGAAAGAAGATGAGTTCAGTAACGAGTGTGCCGAACGGGATCATCCCAGCACCAAGAACTAAGAGCCACGAGGGAGTGTCCAAGCCGGGATTTCCCTAGGAATGTGATTGGTTTTCACAGGATATTGGATAGCCTCGGCCCAGGTCGCTAGGAGTCCTCCAAACAGGGTGACTGGCGCTGAAATGCAGAACCAGTACAATAGAATGGCACACGTGGAGATGGAAATATGTGGTGCTACGGTTGACCTACATTATGAAGTTGAGCGACGTGTACGATTAGGATGATTCGTGGAAAGAGAAATGTGATCAACCACGAAACTGACTTCCAACCATCAATACTTCCTTTCAGCGTTCTCTACTTTCGCACGCCAATGTACCCGCCAACGATTCCCAAAAAGAGTAGACAGTTAGTATCAATGTCAGTATCAATCCTCGGAGCATCAGGTGTCAAGTAGCAAAATGCCGTGATAGTTACAGTCACAAATCCGGTCAGTGTGATTTGGACCCGAGTTCCAACCATCACACTGAGAAGCCTCGAGTGATTCGGCTCCCTGAATGCATCGCTGGCAAGAAGCTTCCAACCCGAAGGCTCCTCATGGGTCTGTGCTTCAGCCTGCTTATTGAGTCCCCGACATTTTGCGATTTCCCTAGATAGTCTTCAGGAATATCACGAAGACAATACCAGTTAAGAGAAGGATGGTCATCAGAGAACGGAGTACTGAGAACCAACGGATTCGCGAATATCTCTGCTTCAAATAAATGTCCCAACGAGATTGCCAGTGGATATCGCTCTTCACAAACTGAACCTCATAAGTGAAGGATATCCTCTCGTTCTCCCTCACAGCCTGCAATGTCTCGAGATCGGAGGGACATTCCATTGAATCTATGTTGTCGTACATTTTGAGCCTTTTCATGTATTCCTGGTCGTGTTTAACACTGCAAGGAGCCACAGTGAAGCTTACAATCGCTCTTCACCCTTAGAGACCGATGGCGAGTCAAAATCTGTTATGTCATAGCCGCAGCTTCTGTGCTCATTCACCAAGACTCTGAACTTAAGATGATTAATGATGTAAACATCATCGCTGCACGGTAGTACAAATTCAATTGAAGCCGGTCCATTGACTGTGTAATATTGTCCGCGCCAGGGCTACCTGGCATACCTTACTGCCGGCAAACCATCGAGCATCATGTCACCTGGTACAAATCGCGAGTGCGCTGCTTCAAGAGCTAGCCTCATGCTCGCTCAGGGATCAGTGGTGCAGAGGTAGATGGACTCGTTGACATTCCCTCGGAACCGGTATGGAGCGTCGATGATTTCATCTCCCATGACAGCGGCGCCACATTACCGACACTTTCTCGGATCCCACCCATGGGCTTGCAGTA